>NW_027309264.1:0-43728 GCF_047496885.1 Scyliorhinus torazame | reverse complement strand
AGGTTTGTAGGGGCTGGAGGAGGTTACAGAGATAGGGAGGGGTGTAGGGGCTGGAGGAGGTTACAGAGATAGGGAAGGTTGTAGGGGTTGGAGGGGGTTACAGAGATAGGGAGGGTTGTTGGGGCTGGAGGAGGTTACAGTGATCGGGAGGGGTGTAGGGGCTGGAGGACGTTACAGAGATAGGGAGGGGTGTAGGGTCTGCAGGAGATTACAGGGATAGGGAGGGGTGTAGGGGCTGGAGGAGGTTACAGAGATAGGGAGGGTTGTAGGGGCTGGAGGGTTGACAGAGATAGGGAGGGTTGTAGGGGAGGGAGGAGGTTACAGAGATAGGGAGGGGTGTAGGGTCTGGAGGAGGTTACAGTGACAGGGAGGTTTGTAGGGACTGGAGGGGCTTACAGAGATAGGGAGGGGGTGTCGGGTCTGGGGAGGTTACAGGGATAGGGAGGGTTATAGGCGCTGGAGGAGGTTACAGGGATAGGGAGGGTTATAGGCGCTGGAGGAGGTTACAGAGATAGCGAGGGTTGTAGGGGCTGGAGGAGGGTACAGAGATAGAGAGGGTTGTCGGGGCTGGAGGAGGTTACAGAGATAGGGAGGGTTGTAGGGGCTGGAGGAGGTTACAGAGATAGGGAGGATTGTAGGGTCTGGAGGAGGTTACAGAGATTGGGAGGGGTGTAGGGGCTGGAGGAGGTTACAGAGATAGGGAGGGTGTAGGGGCTGGAGGAGGTTACAAAGATAGGGAGGGGTGTAGGGGCTGGAGGAGGTTACAGAGATAGGGAGGATTGTAGGGTCTGGAGGAGGTTACAGAGATAGGGAGGGTGTAGGGGATGGAGGAGGTTACAGAGATAGGGACGGGTGTAGGGTCTGGAGGAGGTTACAGTGATAGGGAAGGGTGTAGGGGCTGGAGGAGGTTACAGAGGTAGGGAGGATTGTAGGGTCTGGAGAAGGTTACAGAGATTGGAAGGGGTGTAGGGGCTGGAGGAGGTGACAGAGATAGGGAGGGTGGAGGCGCTGGAGGAGGTTACAGAGATAGGGAGGGGTGTAGGGGCTGGAGGAGGTTACAGAGATAGGGAGGGGTCTAGGGGATGGAGGAGGTTACAGAGATAGGGAGGGTTGTACGGGTTTGAGGAGGTTACAGAGATAGGGAGGGTTGTAGGGGCTGGAGGAGTTACATAGATAGGGAGGAGTGTAGGGGCTGGAGGAGGTTACAGAGATAGGGAGGGTGTCGGGGCTGGAGGAGGTTACAGGGATAAGGGAGGGTGTCGGGGCTGGAGGAGGTTACAGGGATAGGGAGGGTGTAGGGCTGGAGGAGTTTACAGATTTAGGGAGGGTGTAGGGGCAGGAGGAGGTTACAGAGATAGGGAGGGTGTAGGGGCAGGAGGAGGTTACATAGATGGGGAGGGCTGTAGGGGCTGGAGGAGGTTACAGAGATAGGAGGGTTGTAGGGGCTGGAGGAGGTGCGATAGGGAGGGTTGTTGGGGCTGGAGGAGGTTACAGGGATAGGGAGGGTTGTAGGGGCTGGAGGGGGTTACAGAGATAGGGAGGGTGTAGGGGCTGGAGGAGGTTACAGAGATAGGGAGGGGGTGTAGGGGCTGGAGGAGGTTACAGAGATAGGGAGGGTGTAGGGGCTGGAGGAGGTTACAGAGATAGGGAGGGTGTAGGGGCTGGAGGAGGTTACAGAGATAGGGAGGGGAGTAGGGTCTGGAGGAGGTTACAGAGATAGGGAGGGGTGTCGGGGCTGGAGGAGGTTACAGAAATAGGGAGGGTGTAGGGGCTGGAGGAGTTTACAGAGATAGGGAGGGCTGTGGGTGCTGGAGGAGGTTACAGAGATAGGGAGGGGTGTTGGGGCTGGAGGAGGTTACAGGGAGACGGAGGGGTCTAGGGGCTGGAGGAGGTTACAGTGATAGGGAGGGTTGTAGGGGCTGGAGGAGGTTACAGAGAAAGGGAGGGTTGTAGGGACTGGAGGAGGTTACAGAGATAGGGAGGGGTCTAGGGGCTGGAGGAGGTTACAGAGATAGGGAGGGTTGTAGGGGCTGAAGGACGTTACAGAGATAGGGAGGGTTGTAGTGGCTGGAGGACGTTACAGAGATAGGGAGGGTGTGGGGGGCTGGAGGAGGTTACAGAGATAGGGAGGGTTGTAGGGGCTGGAGGAGGTTACAGAGATAGGGAGGGGTGTAGGGGCTGGGGGAGGTTACAGAGATAGGGAGGGTTGTAGTGGCTGGAGGAGGTTACAGAGATAGGGAGGGAAGTCGGTTTCTGCAGGAGATTACAGGGATAGGGAGGGTTGTAGGGGCTGGAGGAGGTTACAGAGATAGGGAGGGGTGTGGGGTCTGGAGGAGGTTACAGTGATCGGGAGGGGTGTAGTGGCTGGAGGAGGTTACAGGGATAGGGAGGGGTGTAGGGGCTGGAGGAGGTTACAGAGATAGGGAGGGTTGTAGGGGCTGGAGGGGGTTACAGAGATAGGGAGGGTTGTAGGGGCTGGAGGAGGTGCGATAGGGAGGGTTGTTGGGGCTGGAGGAGGTTACAGGGATAGGGAGGGTTGTAGGGGCTGGAGGGGGTTACAGAGATAGGGAGGGTGTAGGGGCTGGAGGAGGTTACAGAGATAGGGAGGGGGTGTAGGGGCTGGAGGAGGTTACAGAGATAGGGAGGGTGTAGGTGCTGGAGGAGGTTACAGAGATAGGGAGGGTGTAGGGGCTGGAGGAGGTTACAGAGATAGAGAGGGGAGTAGGGTCTGGAGGAGGTTACAGAGATAGGGAGGGGGTGTCGGGGCTGGAGGAGGTTACAGAAATAGGGAGGGTGTAGGGGCTGGAGGAGTTTACAGAGATAGGGAGGGCTGTGGGTGCTGGAGGAGGTTACAGAGATAGGGAGGGGTGTTGGGGCTGGAGGAGGTTACAGGGAGACGGAGGGGTCTAGGGGCTGGAGGAGGTTACAGCGATAGGGAGGGTTGTAGGGGCTGGAGGAGGTTACAGAGATAGGGAGGGTTGTAGGGGCTGAAGGACGTTACAGAGATAGGGAGGGTTGTAGTGGCTGGAGGACGTTACAGAGATAGGGAGGGTGTGGGGGGCTGGAGGAGGTTACAGAGATAGGGAGGGTTGTAGGGGCTGGAGGAGGTTACAGAGATAGGGAGGGGTGTAGGGGCTGGGGGAGGTTACAGAGATAGGGAGGGTTGTAGTGGCTGGAGGAGGTTACAGAGATAGGGAGGGAAGTCGGTTCTGCAGGAGATTACAGGGATAGGGAGGGTTGTAGGGGCTGGAGGAGGTTACAGAGATAGGGAGGGGTGTGGGGTCTGGAGGAGGTTACAGTGATCGGGAGGGGTGTAGTGGCTGGAGGAGGTTACAGGGATAGGGAGGGGTGTAGGGGCTGGAGGAGGTTACAGAGATAGGGAGGGTTGTAGGGGCTGGAGGGGGTTACAGAGATAGGGAGGGTTGTAGGGGAGGGAGGAGGTTACAGAGATAGGGAGTGTTGTCGGGGCTGGAGGAGGTTACAGAGATAGGGAGGGTTGTAGGGACTGGAGGAGGTTACAGAGATAGGGAGGGGTGTAGGGGCTGGAGGAGATTACAGGGATAGGGAGGGGTGTAGGGGCTGGAGGAGGTTACAGGGATAGGGAGGGGTGTAGGGGCTGGAGGAGGTTACAGAGATAGGGAGGGGTGTGGGGTCTGGAGGAGATTACAGGGATAGGGAGGGTTGTAGGGGCTGGAGGAGGTTACAGAGATAAGGAGGGGTGTGGGGTCTGGACGAGATTACAGGGATAGGGAGGGTTGTAGGGGCTGGAGGAGGTTACAGAGATAGGGAGGTTTGTAGGGGCTGGAGGAGGTTACAGAGATAGGGAGGGGTGTAGGGGCTGGAGGAGGTTACAGAGATAGGGAAGGTTGTAGGGGTTGGAGGGGGTTACAGAGATAGGGAGGGTTGTTGGGGCTGGAGGAGGTTACAGTGATCGGGAGGGGTGTAGGGGCTGGAGGACGTTACAGAGATAGGGAGGGGTGTAGGGTCTGCAGGAGATTACAGGGATAGGGAGGGGTGTAGGGGCTGGAGGAGGTTACAGAGATAGGGAGGGTTGTAGGGGCTGGAGGGTTGACAGAGATAGGGAGGGTTGTAGGGGAGGGAGGAGGTTACAGAGATAGGGAGGGGTGTAGGGTCTGGAGGAGGTTACAGTGACAGGGAGGTTTGTAGGGACTGGAGGGGCTTACAGAGATAGGGAGGGGGTGTCGGGTCTGGGGGAGGTTACAGGGATAGGGAGGGTTATAGGCGCTGGAGGAGGTTACAGGGATAGGGAGGGTTATAGGCGCTGGAGGAGGTTACAGAGATAGCGAGGGTTGTAGGGGCTGGAGGAGGGTACAGAGATAGAGAGGGTTGTCGGGGCTGGAGGAGGTTACAGAGATAGGGAGGGTTTGTAGGGGCTGGAGGAGGTTACAGAGATAGGGAGGATTGTAGGGTCTGGAGGAGGTTACAGAGATTGGGAGGGGTGTAGGGGCTGGAGGAGGTTACAGAGATAGGGAGGGTGTAGGGGCTGGAGGAGGTTACAAAGATAGGGAGGGGTGTAGGGGCTGGAGGAGGTTACAGAGATAGGGAGGATTGTAGGGTCTGGAGGAGGTTACAGAGATAGGGAGGGTGTAGGGGATGGAGGAGGTTACAGAGATAGGGACGGGTGTAGGGTCTGGAGGAGGTTACAGTGATAGGGAAGGGTGTAGGGGCTGGAGGAGGTTACAGAGGTAGGGAGGATTGTAGGGTCTGGAGAAGGTTACAGAGATTGGAAGGGGTGTAGGGGCTGGAGGAGGTGACAGAGATAGGGAGGGTGGAGGCGCTGGAGGAGGTTACAGAGATAGGGAGGGGTGTAGGGGCTGGAGGAGGTTACAGAGATAGGGAGGGGTCTAGGGGATGGAGGAGGGTTACAGAGATAGGGAGGGTTGTACGGGTTTGAGGAGGTTACAGAGATAGGGAGGGTTGTAGGGGCTGGAGGAGTTACATAGATAGGGAGGAGTGTAGGGGCTGGAGGAGGTTACAGAGATAGGGAGGGTGTCGGGGCTGGAGGAGGTTACAGGGATAAGGGAGGGTGTCGGGGCTGGAGGAGGTTACAGGGATAGGGAGGGTGTAGGGGCTGGAGGAGTTTACAGATTTAGGGAGGGTGTAGGGGCAGGAGGAGGTTACAGAGATAGGGAGGGTGTAGGGGCAGGAGGAGGTTACAGAGATGGGGAGGGCTGTAGGGGCTGGAGGAGGTTACAGAGATAGGGAGGGTTGTAGGGGCTGGAGGAGGTGCGATAGGGAGGGTTGTTGGGGCTGGAGGAGGTTACAGGGATAGGGAGGGTTGTAGGGGCTGGAGGGGGTTACAGAGATAGGGAGGGTGAAGGGGCTGGAGGAGGTTACAGAGATAGGGAGGGGGTGTAGGGGCTGGAGGAGGTTACAGAGATAGGGAGGGTGTAGGGGCTGGAGGAGGTTACAGAGATAGGGAGGGTGTAGGGGCTGGAGGAGGTTACAGAGATAGGGAGGGGAGTAGGGTCTGGAGGAGGTTACAGAGATAGGGAGGGGGTGTCGGGGCTGGAGGAGGTTACAGAAATAGGGAGGGTGTAGGGGCTGGAGGAGTTTACAGAGATAGGGAGGGCTGTGGGTGCTGGAGGAGGTTACAGAGATAGGGAGGGGTGTTGGGGCTGGAGGAGGTTACAGGGAGACGGAGGGGTCTAGGGGCTGGAGGAGGTTACAGTGATAGGGAGGGTTGTAGGGGCTGGAGGAGGTTACAGAGAAAGGGAGGGTTGTAGGGACTGGAGGAGGTTACAGAGATAGGGAGGGGTCTAGGGGCTGGAGGAGGTTACAGAGATAGGGAGGGTTGTAGGGGCTGAAGGACGTTACAGAGATAGGGAGGGTTGTAGTGGCTGGAGGACGTTACAGACATAGGGAGGGTGTGGGGGGCTGGAGGAGGTTACAGAGATAGGGAGGGTTGTAGGGGCTGGAGGAGGTTACAGAGATAGGGAGGGGTGTAGGGGCTGGGGGAGGTTACAGAGATAGGGAGGGTTGTAGTGGCTGGAGGAGGTTACAGAGATAGGGAGGGAAGTCGGTTCTGCAGGAGATTACAGGGATAGGGAGGGTTGTAGGGGCTGGAGGAGGTTACAGAGATAGGGAGGGGTGTGGGGTCTGGAGGAGGTTACAGTGATCGGGAGGGGTGTAGTGGCTGGAGGAGGTTACAGGGATAGGGAGGGGTGTAGGGCTGGAGGAGGTTACAGAGATAGGGAGGGTTGTAGGGGCTGGAGGGGGTTACAGAGATAGGGAGGGTTGTAGGGGAGGGAGGAGGTTACAGAGATAGGGAGGGTTGTAGGGACTGGAGGAGGTTACAGAGATAGGGAGGGGTGTGGGGTCTGGAGGAGATTACAGGGATAGGGAGGGGTGTAGGGGCTGGAGGAGGTTACAGGGATAGGGAGGGGTGTAGGGGCTGGAGGAGGTTACAGAGATAGGGAGGTTTGTAGGGGCTGGAGGAGGTTACAGAGATAGGGAGGGGTTTAGGGGCTGGAGGAGGTTACAGAGATAGGGAAGTTTGTAGGGGTTGGAGGGGGGTTACAGAGATAGGGAGGGTTGTTGGGGCTGGAGGAGGTTACAGTGATCGGGAGGGGTGTAGGGGCTGGAGGACGTTACAGAGATAGGGAGGGGTGTAGGGGCTGGAGGACGTTACAGAGATAGGGAGGGGTGTAGGGTCTGCAGGAGATTACAGGGATAGGGAGGGGTGTAGGGGCTGGAGGAGGTTACAGAGATAGGGAGGGTTGTAGGGGCTGGAGGGGGTGACAGAGATAGGGAGGGTTGTAGGGGAGGGAGGAGGTTACAGAGATAGGGAGGGGTGTAGGGTCTGGAGGAGGTTACAGTGACAGGGAGGTTTGTAGGGACTGGAGGGGCTTACAGAGATAGGGAGGGGGTGTCGGGTCTGGGGGAGGTTACAGGGATAGGGAGGGTTATAGGCGCTGGAGGAGGTTACAGGGTTAGGGAGGGTTATAGGCGCTGGAGGAGGTTACAGAGATAGCGAGGGTTGTAGGGGCTGGAGGAGGTTACAGAGTTAGGGGCTGTTGTAGTGGTTGGAGAAGGTTACAGAGATAGGGAGGGTTGTAGGGGCTGGAGGTTACAGAGATAGGGAGGGTTGTCGGGGGGTTGGAGAAGGTTACAGAGATAAGGAGGGTTGTAGGGGCTGGAGGACGTTACAGAGATAGGGAGGGGTGTAGGGGCTGGAGGAGGTTACAGAGATCGGGAGGGTTGTAGGGGCTTGAGGAGGTTACAGAGATAGGGAGGGTTGTAGGGGCTGGAGGAGGTTACAGAGATCGGGAGGGTTGTAGGGGCTGGAGGGGGTTACAGAGATAGGGAGGGTTGTAGAGGCTGGAGGGGGTTACAGAGATAGGGAGAGGTGTGGGGTCTGGAGGAGGTTACAGTGATAGGGAGGGGTGTAGGGGCTGGAGGAGGTTACAGAGATAGGGAGGGTTGTAGGGGCTGGAGGAGGTTACAGAGATAGGGAGGGTTGTAGGGGCTGGAGGAGGTTACAGAGATAGGGAGGGGTGTAGGGTCTGGAGGAGGTTACAGTGATAGGGAGGTTTGTAGGGACTGGAGCGGCTTACAGAGATAGGGAGGGGGTGTTGGGTCTGGAGGAGGTTACAGAGATAGGGAGGGTTGTAGGGGCTGGAGGAGGTTACAGAGATTGGGAGGGTTGTAGGGGCTGGAGGAGGTTACAGAGATAGGGAGGGGTGTAGGGGCTGGAGGAGTTACATAGATAGGGAGGGGTGTAGGGTCTGGAGGAGGTTACAGTGATCGGGAGGGGTGTAGGGGCTGGAGGAGGTTACAGAGATAGGGAGGGTTGTAGGGGCTGGAGGAGGTTACAGAGATAGGGAGGGGTGTAAGGTCTGGAGGAGGTTACAGTGATAGGGAGGTTTGTAGGGACTGGAGGGGCTTACAGAGATAGGGAGGGGGTGTCGGGTCTGGGGGAGGTTACAGGGATAGGGAGGGTTATAGGCGCTGTAGGAGGTTACAGGGATAGGGAGGGTTATAGGCGCTGGAGGAGGTTACAGAGATAGCGAGGGTTGTAGGGGCTGGAGGAGGTTACAGAGATAGGGAGGGTTGTAGGGCTGGAGGAGGTTGTAGAGTTAGGGGCTGTTGTAGTGGTTGGAGAAGGCTACAGAGATAGGGAGGGTTGTAGGGGCTGGAGGACGTTACAGAGATAGGGAGGGGTGTAGGGGCTGGAGGAGGTTACAGAGATAGGGAGGGTGTAGGGGCTGGAGGAGGTTACAGAGATAGGGAGGGGTGGAGGGGCAGGAGGAGTTACATAGATAGGGAGGGGTGTAGGGGCTGGAGGAGGTTACAGAGATCGGGAGGGTTGTAGGGGCTTGAGGAGGTTACAGAGATAGGGAGGGTTGTAGGGGCTGGAGGAGGTTACAGAGATCGGGAGGGTTGTAGGGGCTGGAGGGGGTTACAGAGATAGGGAGGGTTGTAGAGGCTGGAGGGGGTTACAGAGATAGGGAGAGGTGTGGGGTCTGGAGGAGGTTACAGTGATAGGGAGGGGTGTAGGGGCTGGAGGAGGTTACAGAGATAGGGAGGGTTGTAGGGGCTGGAGGAGGTTACAGAGATAGGGAGGGGTGTAGGGTCTGGAGGAGGTTACAGAGATAGGGAGGGGTGTAGGGACTGGAGGGGCTTACAGAGATAGGGAGGGGGTGTCGGGTCTGGAGGAGGTTACAGAGATAGGGAGGGGTGTAGGGTCTGCAGGAGATTACAGAGATTGGGAGGGTTGTAGGGGCTGGAGGAGGTTACAGAGATTGGGAGGGGTGTAGGGGCTGGAGGAGGTTACAGAGATAGGGAGGGGTGTAGGGGCTGGAGGAGTTACATAGATAGGGAGGGGTGTAGGGGCTGGAGGAGGTTACAGAGATCGGGAGGGTTGTAGGGGCTGGAGGAGGTTACAGGGATAGGGACGGTTGTAGGGGCTGGAGGAGGTTACAGGGATAGGGAGGGTTGTAGGGACTGGAGTAGGTTACAGAGATAGGGAGGAGTGTCGGGTCTGGAGGAGGTTACAGAGACAGGGAGGGGTGTAGGGTCTGGAGGAGATTACAGAGATTGGGAGCGTTGTAGGGGCTGGAGGAGGTTACAGAGATAGGGAGTGTTGTAGGGGCTGGAGGAGGTTACAGAGATAGGGAGGGTTGTAGGGGCTGGAGGAGGTTACAGAGATAGGGAGGGTTGTAGGGGCTGGAGGAGGTTACAGAGATAGGGAGGGTTGTAGGGGCTGGAGGAGGTTACAGGGATAGGGAGTGTTGTAGGGGCTAGACAAGGTTACAGAGATAGGGAGGGGTGTAGGGGCTGGAGGAGGTTACAGAGATAGGGAGGGTTGTAGGGGCTGGAGGAGGTTACAGAGATAGGGAGGGTTGTAGGGGCTGGAGGAGGTTACAGGGATAGGGAGTGTTGTAGGGGCTAGACGAGGTTACAGAGATAGGGAGGGTTGTAGGGGCTGGAGGAGGTTACAGGGATAGGGAGTGTTGTAGGGGCTAGACGAGGTTACAGAGATTGGGAGGGTTGTAGGGGCTGGAGGAGGTTACAGAGATAGGGAGTGTTGTAGGGGCTGGAGAAGGTTACAGAGATAGGGAGGGTTGTAGGGGCTGGAGGAGGTTACAGAGATAGGGAGGGTTGTGTGGGGCTGGAGGAGGTTACAGAAATAGGGAGGGTTGTAGGGGCTGGAGGAGGTTACAGGGTTAGGGAGGGTTGTAGGGGCTGGAGGTGGTTCAGGGATCGGGAGGGTTGTCGGGGCTGAATGAGGTTGCAGAGATAGGAGGATTGAAGTGACTGGAGGAGGTTACAGAGATAGGGAGGGGTGTAGGGGCTGAATGAGGTGACAGAGATAGGGAGGGTGTCGGGGCTGGAGGAGGTTACAGGATAAGGGAGGGTGTCGGGGCTGGAGGAGGTTACAGGGATAGGGAGGGGTGTCGGGGCTGGAGGAGGTTACAGAGATAGGGAGGGTTGTAGGGGCTGGAGGAGGTTACAGAGATAGGGAGGGTTGTAGGGGCTGGAGGAGGTTACAGAGATAGGGAGGGTTGTAGGGGCTGGAGGAGGTTACAGAGATAGGGAGGGTTGTAGGGGCTGGAGGAGGTTACAGAGATAGCGAGGGTTGTAGGGGCTGGAGGAGGTTACAGAGATAGGGAGGGTTGTAGGGGCTGGAGGAGGTTACAGAGATAGGGAGGGGTGTAGGGGCTGGAGGAGGTTACAGATAGGGAGGGTTGTAGGGGCTGGAGGAGGTTACAGAGATAGGGAGGGGTGTAGGGGCTGGAGGAGGTTACAGAGATAGGGAGGGGTGTCGGGGCTGGAGGAGGTTACAGAGATAGGGAGCGTTGTAGGGGCTGGAGGAGGTTACAGAGATAGGGAGGGTTGTAGGGCTGGAGGAGGTTGCAGAGTTAGGGGCTGTTGTAGTGGTTGGAGAAGGCTACAGAGATAGGGAGGGTTGTAGGGGCTGGAGGACGTTACAGAGATAGGGAGGGGTGTAGGGGCTGGAGGAGGTTACAGAGATAGGGAGGGTGTAGGGGCTGGAGGAGGTTACAGAGATAGGGAGGGGTGGAGGGGCAGGAGGAGTTACATAGATAGGGAGGGGTGTAGGGGCTGGAGGAGGTTACAGAGATCGGGAGTGTTGTAGGGGCTTGAGGAGGTTACAGAGATAGGGAGGGTTGTCGGGGCTGGAGGAGGTTACAGAGATCGGGAGGGTTGTAGGGGCTGGAGGGGGTTACAGAGATAGGGAGGGTTGTAGAGGCTGGAGGGGGTTACAGAGATAGGGAGAGGTGTGGGGTCTGGAGGAGGTTACAGTGATAGGGAGGGGTGTAGGGGCTGGAGGAGGTTACAGAGATAGGGAGGGGTGTAGGGTCTGGAGGAGGTTACAGTGATAAGGAGGTTTGTAGGGACTGGAGGGGCTTACAGAGATAGGGAGGGGGTGTCGGGTCTGGAGGAGGTTACAGAGATAGGGAGGGGTGTAGGGTCTGCAGGAGATTACAGAGATTGGGAGGGTTGTAGGGGCTGGAGGAGGTTACAGAGATTGGGAGGGGTGTAGGGGCTGGAGGAGGTTACAGAGATAGGGAGGGGTGTAGGGGCTGGAGGAGTTACATAGATAGGGAGGGGTGTAGGGGCTGGAGGAGGTTACAGAGATCGGGAGGGTTGTAGGGGCTGGAGGAGGTTACAGGGATAGGGACGGTTGTAGGGGCTGGATGAGGTTACAGGGATAGGGAGGGTTGTAGGGACTGGAGTAGGTTACAGAGATAGGGAGGAGTGTCGGGTCTGGAGGAGGTTACAGAGACAGGGAGGGGTGTAGGGTCTGGAGGAGATTACAGAGATTGGGAGCGTTGTAGGGGCTGGAGGAGGTTACAGAGATAGGGAGTGTTGTAGGGGCTGGAGGAGGTTACAGAGATAGGGAGGGTTGTAGGGGCTGGAGGAGGTTACAGAGATAGGGAGGGTTGTAGTTGTAGGGGCTGGAGGAGGTTACAGAGATAGGGAGGGTTGTAGGGGCTGGAGGAGGTTACAGAGATAGGGAGGGTTGTAGGGGCTGGAGGAGGTTACAGGGATAGGGAGTGTTGTAGGGGCTGGAGGAGGTTACAGAGATAGGGAGGGTTGTAGGGCTGGAGGAGGTTGCAGAGTTAGGGAGTGTTGTAGGGGCTGGAGAAGGTTACAGAGATAGGGAGGGTTGTAGGGGCTGGAGGAGGTTACAGAGATAGGGAGGGTTGTGTGGGGCTGGAGGAGGTTACAGAAATAGGGAGGGTTGTAGGGGCTGGAGGAGGTTACAGGGTTAGGGAGGGTTGTAGGGGCTGGAGGTGGTTCAGGGATCGGGAGGGTTGTCGGGGCTGAATGAGGTTGCAGAGATAGGAGGATTGAAGTGACTGGAGGAGGTTACAGAGATAGGGAGGGGTGTAGGGGCTGAATGAGGTGACAGAGATAGGGAGGGTGTCGGGGCTGGAGGAGGTTACAGGGATAAGGGAGGGTGTCGGGGCTGGAGGAGGTTACAGGGATAGGGAGGGGTGTCGGGGCTGGAGGAGGTTACAGAGATAGGGAGGGTTGTAGGGGCTGGAGGAGGTTACAGAGATAGGGAGGGTTGTAGGGGCTGGAGGAGGTTACAGAGATAGGGAGGGTTGTAGGGGCTGGAGGAGGTTACAGAGATAGGGAGGGGTGTAGGGGCTGGAGGAGGTTACAGAGATAGGGAGGGGTGTAGGGGCTGGAGGAGGTTACAGATAGGGAGGGTTGTAGGGGCTGGAGGAGGTTACAGATAGGGAGGGGTGTAGGGGCTGGAGGAGGTTACAGAGATAGGGAGGGGTGTCGGGGCTGGAGGAGGTTACAGAGATAGGGAGCGTTGTAGGGGCTGGAGGAGTTTACAGAGATAGGGAGGGTTGTAGGGGCTGGAGGAGTTTACAGAGATAGGGAGGGTTGTAGGGGCTGGAGGAGGTTACAGAGATAGGGAGGGGTGTAGGGGCTGGAGGAGGTTACAGAGATAGGGAGGGGTGTCGGGGCTGGAGGAGGTTACAGAGATAGGGAGCGTTGTAGGGGCTGGAGGAGGTTACAGAGATAGGGGGGGTTGTAGGGGCTGGAGGAGGTTACAGAGATAGGGAGGGGTGTAGTGGCTGGAGGAGGTTACAGAGATAGGGAGGGTTGTCGGGGCTGGAGGAGGTTACAGAGATAGGGAGGGGTGTCGGGGCTGGAGGAGGTGACAGAGATAGGGAGCGTTGTAGGGGCTGGAGGAGGTTACAGAGATAGGGAGGGTTGTCGGGGCTGGAGGAGGTTACAGAGATAGGGAGGGGTGTCGGGGCTGGAGGAGGTTACAGAGATAGGGAGGGGTGTAGGGGCTGGAGGATGTTACAGAGGTAGGGAGGGGTGTAGGGACTGGTAGAGGTTACAGAGATAGGGAGGGGGTGTAGGGGCTGGAGGAGGTTACAGAGATAGGGAGGGGTGGAGGGGCTGGAGGGGGTTACAGAGATAGGGAGGGATGTAGGGGCTGGAGGAGGTGACAGATAGGGAGGGGAGTAGGGGCTGGAGGAGGTTACAGAGATAGGGAGGGGTGTAGGGGCTGGAGGAGGTTACAGAGATAGGGAGGGTTGCAGGGGCTGGAGGAGGTTACAGAGATAGGGAGGGGAGTCGGGGCTGGAGGGGGTTAGTGAAGTGGATGGAAATGTTACCAGATTGAGACACAGGGGACAGAGACCAGGGTGAGGACGGAGCTGTTTCGCACCAAGCTTGTGGTGTTGAGCAGGGACGAGACTGTGAGGGTGGAAGGACCTGGATCTGCGAGCGGACTCTTACCTGGTGTATGAATACTTGTTGTTACTGCGATTGTGGAGCAACTTCACCACCGGCTGTGAAAAGACAAAGGAACAGTAACGAGGGGTCGGTGACCTTGGTGGGACCCAGACCCAGGGAGAGTCGGTGCCCGCGGGGGGGACCCGTACCCAGGGAGAGTCGGTGCCCGTGGGGGGGGCGGGGAAACGACCCGTACCCAGGGAGAGTCGGTGACCTTGGTGGGACCCAGACCCAGGGAGAGTCGGTGTCCGCGGGGGGGACCTGTACCCCAGGGAGAGTCGGTGCCCGCAGGGGGGACCTGTACCCCAGGGAGAGTCGGTGCCCGTGGGGGGGACCTGTACCCCGGGGAGAGTCAGTACCCGTGGGGGTGACCCGTACCCCGGGGAGAGTCAGTACCCGTGGGGGTGACCCGTACCCCGGGGAGAGTCAGTACCCGTGGGGGTGACCCGTACCCAGGGAGAGTCGGTGCCCGTGGGGGGGACCCATACCCAGGGAGAGTCTGTGCCCGTGGGGGGAACCCATACCCCTGGGAGTGTCGGTGTCCGTGGGGGGGGACCCATACCCAGGGAGAGACGGTGCCCGTGGGGGGGACCCATGCCCAGGGAGAGTCGATGCCCGTGGGGGGGACCCATACCCCGGGGAGAGTCGGTGCCCGTGGGGGGGGGACCCTAACCCGGGGAGAGTCGGTGCCCGTGGGGGGACCCGTACCCTGGGGAGCGTCGGTGCCCGTGGGGGGGACCCATACTCAGGGAGAGTCGGTGCCCGTGGGGGGACCCATACCCCAGGGAGAGTCGGTGCCCGTGGGGGGGACCCATACCCAGGGAGAGTCTGTGCCCGTGGGGGGAACCCATACCCAGGGAGAGTCGGTGCCCGTGGGGGGGACCCATACCCAGGGAGAGTCGGTGCCCGTGGGGGGGGACCAATACCCAGGGAGAGTCGATGCCCGTGGGGGGTGGACCCATACCTCGGGGAGAGTCGGTGCCCGTGGGGGGGACCCGTACCCTGGGGAGAGTCGGTGCCCGTGGGGGGGGGCCCATACCCAGGGAGAGTTGGTGCCCGTGGGGGGACCCATACCCCGGGGAGAGTCAGTGCCCGTGGGGGGGACCCATACCCAGGGAGAGTCGGTGCCCATGGGGGGACCCATACCCCAGGGAGAGTCGGTGCCCATGGGGGGGACCCGTACCCTGGGGAGCGTCGGTGCCCGTGGGGGGGACCCATACTCAGGGAGAGTCGGTGCCCGTGGGGGGACCCATACCCCAGGGAGAGTCGGTGCCCGTGGGGGGGACCCATACCCAGGGAGAGTCTGTGCCCGTGGGGGGAACCCATACCCAGGGAGAGTCGGTGCCCGTGGGGGGGACCCATACCCAGGGAGAGTCGGTGCCCGTGGGGGGGGACCAATACCCAGGGAGAGTCGATGCCCGTGGGGGGTGGACCCATACCTCGGGGAGAGTCGGTGCCCGTGGGGGGGACCCGTACCCTGGGGAGAGTCGGTGCCCGTGGGGGGGGGCCCATACCCAGGGAGAGTTGGTGCCCGTGGGGGGACCCATACCCCGGGGAGAGTCAGTGCCCGTGGGGGGGACCCATACCCAGGGAGAGTCGGTGCCCATGGGGGGACCCATACCCCAGGGAGAGTCGGTGCCCATGGGGGGGACCCGTACCCTGGGGAGAGTCAGTGCCCATGGGGGGGGACCCATACCCTGGGGAGTCAGTGCCCATGGGGGGGTACCCATACCCTGGGGAGGGTCAGTGCCCGTGGGGTGTACCCGTACCCCAGGGAGAGTCGGTGCCCGTGGGGTGTACCCGTACCCTGGGGAGAGTCAGTGCCCGTGGGGTGTACCCGTACCCCAGGGAGAGTCGGTGCCCATGGGGAGAAACGTACCCCGGGGGAGTCGGTGCCCGTGGGGGGGATCCGTACCCCAGGGAGAATCGGTGCCCATGGGGGTACCCGTACCCTGGAGAGAGTCAGTGCCCGTGGGGTGTACCCGTACCCTGGGGAGAGTCAGTGCCCGTGGGAGGGGGGACCCGTACCCCAGGGAGAGTTGGTGCCCATGGGGAGAAACGTACCCTGGGGAGAGTCGGTGCCCGTATGGGGTACCCGTAACCTGGGTAGAGTCGGTGCACGGGGTGGGACCCTTACCCCGGGGAGAGTCGGTGCCCATGGGGGGGAACTGTACCCCGGGGAGAGTCGGTGCCCGTGGGGGGGACCCGTACCCACGGAGAGTCGGTGCCCGTGGGAGGGGACCTGTACCCCAGGGAGAGTCGGTGCCCGTGGGGGTACCCGTACCCTGGGGAGAGTCAGTGCCCGTGTGGTGTACCCGTACCCCAGGGAGAGTCGGTGCCCGTGGGGGTACCCGTACCCCAGGGAGAGTCGGTGCCCATGGGGAGAAACGTACCCCGGGGAGAGTCGGTGCCCGTGGGGGGGATCCGTACCCCAGGGAGAATCGGTGCCCATGGGGGTACCCGTACCCTGGAGAGAGTCAGTGCCCGTGGGGTGTACCCGTACCCTGGTGAGAGTCAGTACCCGTGGGAGGGGGGACCCGTACCCCAGGGAGAGTCGGTGCCCATGGGGAGAAACGTACCCTGGGGAGAATCGGTGCCCGTATGGGGTACCCGTACCCCGGGGAGAGTCAGTGCCCGTATGGGGTACCCGTAACCTGGGTAGAGTCGGTGCACGGGGGGGGGAACCCTTACCCCGGGGAGAGTCGGTGCCCGTATGGGGTACCCGTAACCTGGGGAGAGTCGGTGCCCATGGGGGGACCTGTACCCCGGGGAGAGTCAGTGCCCGTGGAGGGGACACGTACCCCGGGTAGGCAGGGGGGGGGGGGGGGGGAAGGGGGAGGGGGAGGGGAGTTGGTAGGTGGGGGGGGGGGGGGAGGGGGAGGAGAGTTGGTAGGCGGGGGGTGGGGGGGGGGAGGAGGAGGGGGTTGAGAGTTGGTAAGCCCGGGGGGGGGGGGGGGGGGGGGGGGGGTTGGGGGGGGGGGGGGGGGGAGAGGAGAGTTGGTAGCCGCGAGCGGGGGGGCCTGTAACCTGGCAGGGATACAAACACTGACCTTGCTCGAAGCTGCAACAATTTTGCGTTCCTCTTTGGCCGAGGTTATCATCGGGATGCGACAGTCCGCACTGCACGATTCACTCCGCCGCTGCAACGCAAACCAAATACATCCCCTCAACACTCAGCATAGACTCTCGGCTATAACACACTCTGTTAAACTGTCCCTCAGTGTCAGACTCTCAGTTATAACGCTCTCTCACACACTGTCCCTCAGTGTCAGACTCTCAGTTATAACTCTCTCTCTCACACTGTCCCTCAGTATCAGACTCTCAGTTATAACACTCTCTCACACACTTTCCCTCAGTATCAGACTCTCAGTTATAACACTCTCTCTCTCACACTGTCCCTCAGTATCAGACTCTCAGTTATAACACTCTCTCTCTCTCACACTGTCCCTCAGTATCAGACTCTCAGTTATAACACTCTCTCTCTCACACTGTCCCTCAGTATCAGACTCTCAGTTATAACACTCTCCCTCTCTCACACTGTCCCTCAGTATCAGACTCTCAGTTATAACACTCTCTCTCACACACTGTTCCTCAGTATCAGACTCTCAGTTATAACACTCTCTCTCTCTCACACTGTCCCTCAGTATCAGACTCTCAGTTATAACACTCTCTCTCTCACACTGTCCCTCAGTATCAGACTCTCAGTTATAACACTCTCTCTCTCTCACACTGTCCCTCAGTATCAGACTCTCAGTTATAACGCTCTCTCTCACACACTGTCGCTCAGTATCAGACTCTCAGTTATAACACTCTCTCTCTCACACTGTCCCTCAGTATCAGACTCTCAGTTATAACGCTCTCTCTCACACACTGTCCCTCAGTATCAGACTCTCAGTTATAACACTCTCTCTCACACACTGTCCCTCAGTATCAGACTCTCAGTTATAACACTCTCTCTGTTACACTGTCCCTCAGTATCAGACTCTCAGTTATAACACTCTCTCTCACACACTGTCCCTCAGTATCAGACTCTCAGTTATAACACTCTCTCTCACACACTGTCCCTCAGTATCAGACTCTCAGTTATAACACTCTCTCACACTGACCCTCAGTATCAGACTCTCAGTGAGAACACTCTCTCTGTTACACTGTCGCTCAGTATCAGACTCTCAATTATAACACTCTCTCTGTTACACTGTCCCTCAGTATCAGACTCTCAGTTATAACACACTCTCTCTCACACTGTCCCTCAGTATCAGACTCTCAGTTATAACACTCTCTCTCACACACTGTCCCTCAGTGTCAGACTCTCAGTTATAACACTCTCTCTCTCACACTGTCCCTCAGTATCAGACTCTCAGTTATAACGCTCTCTCTCTCACACTGTCCCTCAGTATCAGACTCTCAGTTATAACACTCTCTCTGTGACACTGTCCCTCAGTATCAGACTCTCAGTTATAACACTCTCTCTGTTACACTGTCCCTCAGTGTCAGACTCTCAGTTATAACACTCTCTCTCACACTGTCCCTCAGTATCAGACTCTCAGTTATAACACTCTCTCGGTTACACTGTCCCTCAGTATCAGACTCTCAGTTATAACACTCTCTCTCACACTGTCCCTCAGTGTCTGACTCTCAGTTATAACACTCTCTCTGTTATACTGTCCCTCAGTATCAGACTCTCAGTTATAACACTCTCTCTCACACACTGTCCCTCAGTATCAGTCTCCCAGTTATAACACTCTCTCTGTTACACTGTCCCTCAGTATCAGACTCTCAGTTATAACACTCTCTCTCACACTGTCCCTCAGCATCAGACTCTCAGTTATAACACTCTCTCTCTCTCTCACTGTCCCTCAGTATAGACTCTCGGGTATAACACTCTCTCTGTTACACTGTTCCTCAGTATCAGACTCTCAGTTATAACACTCTCTCTCTCACACTGTCCCTCAGTATCAGACTCTCAGTTATAACACTCTCTCTCACACAGTCCCTCAGTATCAGGCTCTCAGTTATAACACTCTCTCTCTGTTACACTGTCCCTCAGTATCAGACTCTCAGTTATAACACTCTCTCTCTCTCACTCTCCCTCAGTATCAGACTCTCAGTTATAACACTCTCTCACACACTGTCCCTCAGTATCAGACTCTCAGTTAAAGCACTCTCTCTCTCACACTGTCCCTCAGTATCAGACTCTCAGTTATAACACTCTCTCTGTTACACTGTCCCTCAGTATCAGACTCTCAGTTATAACACTCTCTCTCACTGACTCTCAGTATAAGACTCTCCCTTATAACACTCTCTTACACACTGTCCCTCAGTATCAGACTCTCAGTTATAACACTCTCTCTGTTACACTGTCCCTCAGTATCAGACTCTGTTATAACACTCTCTCTGTTACACTGTCCCTCAGTATCAGACTCTCAGTTATAACACTCTCTCTCACACACTGTCCCTCAGTATCAGACTCTTAGTTATAACACTCTCTCTGTTACACTGTCCCTCAGTATCAGACTCTCAGTTATAACACTCTCTCTGTTACACTGTCCCTCAGTATCAGACTCTCAGTTATAACACTCTCTCTGTTACACTGTCCCTCAGTATCAGACTCTCGGCTATAACACTCTCTCACACACTGTCCCTCAGTATCAGACTCTCAGTTATAACACTCTCTCACACTGTCCCTCAGTATCAGACTCTCAGTTATAACACTCTCTCTCACACACTGTCCCTCAGTATCAGACTCTCAGTTATAACACTCTCTCACACACTGTCCCTCAGTATCAGACTCTCAGTTATAACACTCTCTCTCACACACTGTCCCTCAGTATCAGACTCTCAGTTATATCACTCTCTCTCACACACTGTCCCTCAGTATCAGACTCTCAGTTATAACGCTCTCTCTCACACACTGTCGCTCAGTATCAGACTCTCAGTTATAACACTCTCTCTCACACACTGTCCCTCAGTATCAGACTCTCAGTTATATCACTCTCTCTCTCACACTGTCCCTCAGTATCAGACTCTCAGTTATAACGCTCTCTCTCACACACTGTCCCTCAGTATCAGACTCTCAGTTATAACACACTCTCACACACACTGTCCCTCAGTATCAGACTCTCAGTTATAACACTCTCTCTGTTACACTGTCCCTCAGTATCAGACTCTCAGTTATAACACTCTCTCTCACACACTGTCCCTCAGTATCAGACTCTCAGTTAGAACACTCTCTCTCACACACTGTCCCCCAGTATCAGACTCTCAGTTATAACACTCTCTCACACTGTCCCTCAGTATCAGACTCTCAGTGAGAACACTCTCTCTGTTACACTGTCGCTCAGTATCAGACTCTCAATTATAACACTCTCTCTGTTACACTGTCCCTCAGTATCAGACTCTCAGTTATAACACACTCTCTCTCACACTGTCCCTCAGTATCAGACTCTCAGTTATAACACTCTCTCTGTGACACTGTCCCTCAGTATCAGACTCTCAGTTATAACACTCTCTCTCTGTGACACTGTCCCTCAGTATCAGACTCTCAGTTATAACACTCTCTCTGTTACACTGTCCCTCAGTATCAGACTCTCAGTTATAACACTCTCTCTCACACACTGTCCCTCAGTGTCAGACTCTCAGTTATAACACTCTCTCTGTGACACTGTCCCTCAGTATCAGACTCTCAGTTATAACACTCTCTCTGTTACACTGTCCCTCAGTGTCAGACTCTCAGTTATAACACTCTCTCTCACACTGTCCCTCAGTATCAGACTCTCAGTTATAACACTCTCTCGGTTACACTGTCCCTCAGTATCAGACTCTCAGTTATAACACTCTCTCTGTCACACTGTCCCTCAGTGTCTGACTCTCAGTTATAACACTCTCTGTTACACTGTCCCTCAGTGTCAGACTCCCAGTTATAACACTCTCTCACACACTGTCCCTCAGTATCAGACTCCCAGTTATAACACTCTCTCACACACTGTCCCTCAGTATCAGACTCTCAGTTATAACACTCTCTCTGTTATACTGTCCCTCAGTATCAGACTCTCAGTTATAACACTCTCTCTCACACACTGTCCCTCAGTATCAGTCTCCCAGTTATAACACTCTCTCTGTTACACTGTCCCTCAGTATCAGACTCTCAGTTATAACACTCTCTCTCACACTGTCCCTCAGTATCAGACTCTCAGTTATAACACTCTCTCTGTTATACTGTCCCTCAGTATCAGACTCTCAGTTATAACACTCTCTCTCACACACTGTCCCTCAGTATCAGTCTCCCAGTTATAACACTCTCTCTCTCACACTGTCCCTCAGCATCAGACTCTCAGTTATAACACTCTCTCTCACTGACTCTCAGTATAAGACTCTCCCTTATAACACTCTCTTACACACTGTCCCTCAGTATCAGACTCTCAGTTATAACACTCTCTCTCTCACACTGTCCCTCAGTATCAGACTCTCAGTTATAACACTCTCTCTGTTACACTGTCCCTCAGTGTCAGACTCTCAGTTATAACACTCTCTCTCTCACACTGTCCCTCAGTATCAGACTCTCAGTTATAACACTCTCTCACACTGTCCCTCAGTATCAGACTCTCAGTTATAACACTCTCTCTCTCACACTGTCCCTCAGTATCAGACTCTCAGTTATAACACTCTCTCTCTGTTACACTGTCCCTCAGTATCAGACTCTGTTATAACACTCTCTCTCACACTGTCCCTCAGTATCAGACTCTCAGTTATAACACTCTCTCACACTGTCCCTCAGTATCAGACTCTCAGTTATAACACTCTCTCTCTCACACTGTCCCTCAGTATCAGACTCTCAATTATAACACTCTCTCCGTTACACTGTCCCTCAGTATCAGACTCTCAGTTATAACACTCTCTCTCACACTGTGCCTCAGTATCAGACTCTCAGTTATAACACTCTCTCTCTCACACTGTCCCTCAGTATCAGACTCTCAGTTATAACACTCTCTCTCTCACACTGTCCCTCAGTATCAGACTCTCAGTTATAACACTCTCTCTCACACACTGTCCCTCAGTATCAGACTCTCAGTTATAACACTCTCTCACACACTGTCCCTCAGTATCAGACTCTCAGTTATAACACTCTCTCTGTTACACTGTCCCTCAGTATCAGACTCTCAGTTATAACACTCTCTCTCACACTGTCCCTCAGTATCAGACTCTCAGTTATAACACTCTCTCTCTCACATTGTCCCTCAGTATCAGACTCTCAGTTATAACACTCTCTCTGTTACACTGTCCCTCAGTATCAGACTCTCAGTTATAACACTCTCTCTCACACACTGTCCCTCAGTATCAGACTCTTAGTTATAACACTCTCTCTGTTACACTGTCCCTCAGTATCAGACTCTCAGTTATAACACTCTCTCTCTCACACTGTCCCTCAGTATCAGACTCTCAGTTATAACACTCTCTCTCTCACACTGTCCCTCAGTATCAGACTCAGTTATAACACTCTCTCTCACACTGTCCCTCAGTATCAGACTCTCAGTTATAACACTCTCTCTCACACACTGTCCCTCAGTATCAGACTCTCAGTTATAACACTCTCTCTCTCACACTGTCCCTCAGTATCAGACTCAGTTATAACACTCTCTCTCTCACACTGTCCCTCAGTATCAGACTCTCAGTTATAACACTCTCTCTCTCACACTGTCCCTCAGTATCAGACTCAGTTATAACACTCTCTCTGTTACACTGTCCCTCAGTATCAGACTCTCAGTTATAACACTCTCTCTCTGTCACACTGTGCTCAGTATCAGACTCTCAGTTATAACACTCTCTCTCTCACACTGTCCCTCAGTATCAGACTCTCAGTTATAACACTCTCTCACACACTGTCCCTCAGTATCAGACTCTCAGTTATAACACTCTCTCTCTCACACTGTCCCTCAGTATCAGACTCTCAGTTATAACACTCTCTCTCTCACACTGTCCCTCAGTATCAGACTCTCAGTTATAACACTCTCTCACACACTGTCCCTCAGTATCAGACTCTCAGTTATAACACTCTCTCTCACACACTGTCCCTCAGTATCAGAATCTCAGTTATAACACTCTCTCTCTCACACTGTCCCTCAGTATCAGACTCTCAGTTATAACACTCTCTCACACACTGTCCCTCAGTATCAGACTCTCAGTTATAACACTCTCTCACACTGTCCCTCAGTCTCAGACTCTCGGGTATAACACTCTCTCTGTTACACTGTCCTTCAGTATCAGACTCTCAGTTATAATACTCTCTCACACTGTCCCTCAGTATCAGACTCTCAGTTATAACACTCTCTCTCTCACACTGTCCCTCAGTATCAGACTCTCAGTTATAACACTCTCTCTCTCACACTGTCCCTGTGTCAGACTCTCAGTTATAACACTCTCTCTCTCACACACTGTCCCTCAGTATCAGACTCTCAGTTATAACACACTCTCTCACACACTGTCCCTCAGTATGAGACTGTCAGTTATAACACTCTCTCTCTCACACTGTCCCTCAGTATCAGACTCTCAGTTATAACACTCTCCCTGTTACACTGTCCCTCAGTATCAGACTCTCAGTTATAACACTCTCTATCACACACTGTGACTCAGTATCAGACTGTCAGTTATAACACTCTCTCTCACACACTGTCCCTCAGTATCAGACTCTCAGTTATAACACTCTCTCACACACTGTCCCTCAGTATCAGACTCTCAGTTATAACACTCTCTCTCACACACTGTCTCTCAGTGTCAGACTCTCAGTTATAACACTCTCTCTCACACTGTCCCTCAGTAACAGACTCTCAGTTATAACACTCTCTCACACACACTGTCCCTCAGTATCAGACTCTCAGTTATAACACTCTCCCTGTTACACTGTCCCTCAGTATCAGACTCTCAGTTATAACACTCTCTCTCACACACTGTCCCTCTGTATCAGACTCTCAGTTATAACACTCTCTCTCACACACTGTCCCTCAGTATCAGACTCTCAGTTATAACACTCGCTCTGTTACACTGTCCCTCAGTATCAGACTCTCAGTTATAACACTCTCTCTCACACATTGTCCCTCTGTATCAGACTCTCAGTTATAACACTCTCTCTCTCACACTGTCCCTCAGTATCAGACTCTCAGTTATAACACTCTCTCTCACACACTGTCCCTCAGTATCAGACTCTCAGTTATAACACTCTCTCTGTTACACTGTCCCTCAGTATCAGACTCTCAGTTATAACACTCTCTCTCTCTCACTGTCCCTCAGTATAGACTCTCGGGTAGAACACTCTCTCTCTCACACTGTCCCTCAGTATCAGACTCTCAGTTATAACACTCTCTCTCACACACTGTCCCTCAGTATCAGACTCTCGGGTAGAACACTCTCTCTCTCACACTGTCCCTCAGTATCAGACTCTCAGTTATAACACTCTCTCTCACACACTGTCCCTCAGCATCAGACTCTCAGTTATAACACTCTCTCTCTCTCTCTCACTGTCCCTCAGTATAGACTCTCGGGTATAACACTCTCTCTGTTACACTGTTCCTCAGTATCAGACTCTCAGTTATAACACTCTCTCTCTCACACTGTCCCTCAGTATCAGACTCTGAGTTATAACACTCTCTCTCACACAGTCCCTCAGTATCAGGCTCTCAGTTATAACACTCTCTCTCTGTTACACTGTCCCTCAGTATCAGACTCTCAGTTATAACACTCTCTCTCTCTCACTCTCCCTCAGTATCAGACTCTCAGTTATAACACTCTCTCACACACTGTCCCTCAGTATCAGACTCTCAGTTATAACACTCTCCCTGTTACACTGTCCCTCAGTATCAGACTCTCAGTTATAACACTCTCTATCACACACTGTGACTCAGTATCAGACTGTCAGTTATAACACTCTCTCTCACACACTGTCCCTCAGTATCAGACTCTCAGTTATAACACTCTCTCACACACTGTCCCTCAGTATCAGACTCTCAGTTATAACACTCTCCCTGTTACACTGTCCCTCAGTATCAGACTCTCAGTTATAACACTCTCTCTCACACACTGTCCCTCTGTATCAGACTCTCAGTTATAACACTCTCTCTCACACACTGTCCCTCAGTATCAGACTCTCAGTTATAACACTCGCTCTGTTACACTGTCCCTCAGTATCAGACTCTCAGTTATAACACTCTCTCTCACACATTGTCCCTCTGTATCAGACTCTCAGTTATAACACTCTCTCTCTCACACTGTCCCTCAGTATCAGACTCTCAGTTATAACACTCTCTCTCACACACTGTCCCTCAGTATCAGACTCTCAGTTATAACACTCTCTCTGTTACACTGTCCCTCAGTATCAGACTCTCAGTTATAACACTCTCTCTCTCTCACTGTCCCTCAGTATAGACTCTCGGGTAGAACACTCTCTCTCTCACACTGTCCCTCAGTATCAGACTCTCAGTTATAACACTCTCTCTCACACACTGTCCCTCAGTATCAGACTCTCGGGTAGAACACTCTCTCTCTCACACTGTCCCTCAGTATCAGACTCTCAGTTATAACACTCTCTCTCACACACTGTCCCTCAGCATCAGACTCTCAGTTATAACACTCTCTCTCTCTCTCACTGTCCCTCAGTATAGACTCTCGGGTATAACA
Organism: Scyliorhinus torazame; assembly: GCF_047496885.1. NCBI lineage: Eukaryota > Metazoa > Chordata > Chondrichthyes > Carcharhiniformes > Scyliorhinidae > Scyliorhinus > Scyliorhinus torazame. The sequence goes on along the minus strand of NW_027309264.1, from coordinate 18,807 downwards.
CTCTCTCTGTTACACTGTTCCTCAGTATCAGACTCTCAGTTATAACACTCTCTCTCTCACAATGTCCCTCAGTATCAGACTCTGAGTTATAACACTCTCTCTCACACAGTCCCTCAGTATCAGGCTCTCAGTTATAACACTCTCTCTCTGTTACACTGTCCCTCAGTATCAGACTCTCAGTTATAACACTCTCTCTCTCTCACTCTCCCTCAGTATCAGACTCTCAGTTATAACACTCTCTCACACACTGTCCCTCAGTATCAGACTCTCAGTTATAACACTCTCTCTCACACACTGTCCCTCAGTATCAGACTCTCAGTTATAACACTCTCTCTGTTACACTGTCCCTCAGTATCAGACTCTCAGTTATAACACTCTCTCTCACTGACTCTCAGTATCAGACTCTCCCTTATAACACTCTCTTACACACTGTCCCTCAGTATCAGACTCTCAGTTATAACACTCTCTCTCTCACACTGTCCCTCAGTATCAGACTCTCAGTTATAACACTCTCTCACACACACTGTCCCTCAGTATCAGACTCTCAGTTATAACACTCTCTCTCTCACACTGTCCCTCAGTATCAGACTCTCAGTTATCACACTCTCTCTCTCTCACACTGTCCCTCAGTCTCAGACTCTCAGTTATAACACTCTCTCTCACACACTGTCCCTCAGTATCAGATTCTCAGTTATAACACTCTCTCTCTCACACTGTCCCTCAGTATCAGACTCTCAGTTATAACACTCTCTCTCACACTGTCCCTCAGTATCAGATTCTCAGTTATAACACTCTCTCTCTCACACTGTCCCTCAGTATCAGACTCTCAGTTATAACACTCTCTCTCTCACACTGTCCCTCAGTATCAGACTGTCAGTTTTCACACTCTCTCTCACACTGTCCCTCAGTATCAGACTCTCAGTTATAACGCTCTCTCACACACTGTCCCTCAGTATCAGACTCTCAGTTATAACACTCTCTCTGTTACACTGTCCCTCAGTATCAGACTCTCAGTTATAACACTCTCTCTGTTACACTGTCCCTCAGTATCAGACTCTCAGTTATAACACTCTCTCTCTCTCTCACACTGTCCCTCAGTATCAGACTCTCAGTTATAACACTCTCTCTCTGTTACACTGTCCCTCAGTATCAGACTCAGTTATAACACTCTCTCTCACACACTGTCCCTCAGTATCAGACTCTCAGTTATAACACTCTCTCTCACACACTGTCCCTCAGTATCAGACTCTCAGTTATAACACTCTCTCAAACACTGTCCCTCAGTATCAGACTCTCAGTTATAACACTCTCTCACACTGTCCCTCAGTTACAGACTCTCAGTTATAACACTCTCTCTGTTACACTGTCCCTCAGTATCAGACTCTCAGTTATAACACTCTCTCTCACACTGTCCCTCTGTTTCAGACTCTCAGTTATAACACTCTCTCTCTCACACTGTCCCTCAGTATCAGACTCTCAGTTATAACACTCTCTCACACACACTGTTCCTCAGTATCAGACTCTCAGTTATAACACTCTCTCTGTTACACTGTCCCTCAGTATCAGACTCTCAGTTATAACACTCTCTCTCTCACTGTCCCTCAGTATCAGACTCTCAGTTATAACACTCTCTCACACACTGTCCCTCAGTATCAGACTCTCAGTTATAACACTCTCTCTGTTACACTGTCCCTCAGTATCAGACTCTCAGTTATAACACTCTCTCACACACAGTCCCTCAGTATCAGACTCTCAGTTATAACACTCTCTCTGTCACACAGTCCCTCAGTATCAGACTCTCAGTTATAACACTCTCTCTCACACACTGTCCCTCAGTATCAGACTCTCAGTTAATACACTCTCTCTCTCACACTGCCCCTCAGTATCAGACTCTCAGTTATAACACTCTCTCTCACACTGTCCCTCAGTATCAGACTGTCAGTTATAACACTCTCTCGGTTACACTGTCCCTCAGTATCAGACTCTCAGTTATAACACTCTCTCTCTCACACTGTCCCTCAGTATCAGACTCTCAGTTATAAGACTCTCTCTCTCACACTGTCCCTCAGTATCAGACTCTCAGTTATAACACTCTCTCTCACACTGTCCCTCAGTATCAGACTCTCAGTTATAACACTCTCTCTCACACACTGTCCATCAGTGTCAGACTCTCAGTTATAACACTCTCTCTGTTACACTGTCCCTCAGTATCAGACTCTCAGTTATAACACTCTCTCTCTCACACTGCCCCTCAGTATCAGACTCTCAGTTATAACACTCTCTCTCACACTGTCCCTCAGTATCAGACTGTCAGTTATAACACTCTCTCGGTTACACTGTCCCTCAGTATCAGACTCTCAGTTATAACACACTCTCTCACACTGTCCCTCAGTATCAGACTCTCAGTTATAACACTCTCTCACACACTGTCCCTCAGTATCAGACTCTCAGTTATAACACTCTCTCTCACACTGTCCCTCAGTATCAGACTCTCAGTTATAAGACTCTCTCTCTCACACTGCCCCTCAGTATCAGACTCTCAGTTATAACACTCTCTCTCACACTGTCCCTCAGTATCAGACTGTCAGTTATAACACACTCTCTCACACTGTCCCTCAGTATCAGACTCTCAGTTATAACACTCTCTCTCTCACACTGTCCCTCTGTATCAGACTTTCAGTTATAACACACTCTCTCGCACACTGGCCCTCAGTATCAGGCTGTCAGTTATAACACTCTCTCTCTGTCACACTGTCCCTCAGTATCAGACTCTCAGTTATAACACTCTCTCTCTGTCACACAGTCCCTCAGTATCAGACTCTCAGTTATAACACTCTCTCTCTCACACTGTCCCTCATTATCAGACTCTCAGTTATAACACTCTCTCTCACACAGTGTCCCTGAGTATCAGACTCTCAGTTATAACACTCTCTCTCTCACACTGTCCCTCAGTATCAGATTCTCAGTTATAACACTCTCTCTCTGTCACACTGTCCCTCAGTATCAGACTCTCAGTTATAACACTCTCTCTCTGTCACACAGTCCCTCAGTATCAGACTCTCAGTTATAACACTCTCTCTCTCACACTGTCCCTCATTATCAGACTCTCAGTTATAACACTCTCTCTCTCACACTGTCCCTCAGTATCAGACTCTCAGTTATAACACTCTCTCACACACTGTCCCTCAGTATCAGACTCTCAGTTATAACACTCTCTCTCACACTGTCCCTCAGTATCAGACTCTCAGTTATAACACTCTCTCTGTTACACTGTCCCTCTGTATCAGACTCTCAGTTATAACACTCTCTCTCTCACACTGTCCCTCAGTATCAGACTCTCAGTTATAACACTCTCTCTGTTACACTGTCCTTCAGTATCAGACTCTCAGTTATAAAACTCTCTCACACACTGACCCTCAGTATCAGACTCTCAGTTATAACACTCTCTCTCTCACACTGTCCCTCAGTATCAGACTCTCAGTTATAACACACTCTCTCTCACACTGTCCCTCAGTATCAGACTCTCAGTTATAACACTCTGTCTCACTCTGTCCCTCAGTATCAGACTCTCAGTTATAACACTCTCTCTCACACTGTCCCTCAGTATCAGACTCTCAGTTATAACACTCTCTCTCACACACTGTCCCTCAGTATCAGACTCTCAGTTATAACTCTCTCTCTGTCACACTGTCCCTCAGTATCAGATTCTCAGTTATAACACTCTCTCTCACACACTGTCCCTCAGTATCAGACTCTCAGTTATAACTCTCTCTCTGTTACACTGTCCCTCAGTGTCAGACTCTCAGTTATAACACTCTCTCTCTCACACTGTCCCTCAGTATCAGACTCTCAGTTATAACACTCTCTCTCTCACACACTGTCCCTCAGTATCAGACTCTCCGTTATAACACTCTCTCTCACACTGTCCCTCAGTATCAGACTCTCAGTTATAACACTCTCTCTGTTACACTGTCCCTCATTATCAGACTCTCAGTTATAACACTCTCTCTCTCACACTGTCCCTCAGTGTCAGACTCTCAGTTATAACACTCTCTCTCACACTGCCCCTCAGTATCAGACTCTCAGTTATAACACTCTCTCTCACACTGTCCCTCAGTATCTGACTCTCAGTTAGAACACTCTCTCTGTTACACTGTCCCTCAGTATCAGACTCTCAGTTATAACACTCTCTCTCACACACTGTCCCTCAGTATCAGACTCTCAGTTATAACACTCTCTCTCTCACACTGTCCCTCAGTATCAGACTCTCAGTTATAACACTCTCTCTCTCACACTGCCCCTCAGTATCAGACTCTCAGTTATAACACTCTCTCTCACACACTGTCCCTCAGTATCAGACTCTCAGTTATAACACTCTCTCTCTCACACTGTCCCTCTGTATCAGACTCTCAGTTATAACACACTCTCTCTCACACTGGCCCTCAGTATCAGGCTGTCAGTTATAACACTCTCTCTCTGTTACACTGTCCCTCAGTATCAGACTCTTGTTATAACACTCTCTCTCTCACACTGTCCCTCAGTTACAGAATCTCAGTTATAACACTCTCTCTCTCACACTGTCCCTCAGTATCAGACTCTCAGTTATAACACTCTCTCTCACACACTGTCCCTCAGTATCAGACTCTCAGTTATAACTCTCTCTCTGTCACACTGTCCCTCAGTATCGGATTCTCAGTTATAACACTCTCTCTCACACACTGTCCCTCAGTATCAGACTCTCAGTTATAACTCTCTCTCTGTTACACTGTCCCTCAGTGTCAGACTCTCAGTTATAACACTCTCTCTCTCACACTGTCCCTCAGTATCAGACTCTCAGTTATAACACTCTCTCTCTCACACTGTCCCTCAGTATCAGACTCTCAGTTATAACACTCTCTCTCTCACACACTGTCCCTCAGTATCAGACTCTCCGTTATAACACTCTCTCTCACACTGTCCCTCAGTATCAGACTCTCAGTTATAACACTCTCTCTGTTATACTGTCCCTCAGTATCAGACTCTCAGTTATAACACTCTCTCTCACACACTGTCCCTCAGTATCAGACTCTCAGTTATAACACTCTCTCTCTCACACTGTCCCTCAGTATCAGACTCTCAGTTATAACACTCTCTCTGTTATACTGTCCCTCAGTATCAGACTCTCAGTTATAACACTCTCTCTCACACACTGTCCCTCAGTATCAGACTCTCAGTTATAACACTCTCTCTGTTATACTGTCCCTCAGTATCAGACTCTCAGTTATAACACTCTCTCTCTCACACTGTCCCTCAGTATCAGACTCTCAGTTATAACACTCTCTCTCTGCCACTGTCCCTCAGTATCAGACTCTCAGTTATAACACTCTCTCTCTCACACTGTCCCTCAGTATCAGACTCTCAGTTATAACACTCTCTCTCACACACTGTCCCTCAGTATCAGACTCTCAGTTATAACACTCTCTCTCACACACTGTCCCTCAGTATCAGACTCTCAGTTATAACACTCTCTCTCACACTGGCCCTCAGTATCAGACTCTCAGTTATAACACTCTCTCACACACTGTCCCTCAGTATCAGACTCTCAGTTATAACACTCTCTCTCACACTGGCCCTCAGTATCAGACTCTCAGTTATAACACTCTCTCACACACTGTCCCTCAGTATGAGACTCTCAGTTATCACTCTCTCTCTCTCACACTGTCCCTCAGTATCAGACTCTCAGTTATAACTCTCTCACACACTGTCCCTCAGTATCAAACTCTCAGTTAGAACACTCTCTCTCACACACTGTCCCTCAGTATCAGACTCTCAGTTATAACACTCTCTCTGTTACACTGTCCCTCAGTATCAGACTCTCAGTTATAACACTCTCTCTCTCACACTGTCCCTCAGTATCAGACTCTCAGTTATAACACTCTCTCTGTTATACTGTCCCTCAGTATCAGACTCTCAGTTATAACACTCTCTCTCACACTGTCCCTCAGTATCAGACTCTCAGTTATAACACTCTCTCTCTCACACTGTCCCTCAGTGTCAGACTCTCAGTTATAACACTCTCTCTGTCACACTGCCCCTCAGTATCAGACTCTCAGTTATAACACTCTCTCTCACACACTGTCCCTCAGTATCAGACTCTCAGTTATAACACTCTCTCTCACACTGTCCCTCAGTATCAGACTCTCAGTTATAACAGTCTCTCTCTCACACTGTCCCCCAGTATCAGACTCTCAGTTATAACACTCTCTCACACACTGTCCCTCAGTATCAGACTCTCAGTTATAACACTCTCTCTGTTACACTGTCCCTCAGTATCAGACTCTCAGTTATAACACTCTCTCTCACACACTGTCCCTCAGTATCAGACTCTCAGTTATAACACTCTCTCTCACACACTGTCCCTCAGTATCAGACTCTCAGTTATAACACTCTCTCTCTCTCACTGTCCCTCAGTATAGACTCTCGGGTAGAACACTCTCTCTCTCACACTGTCCCTCAGTATCAGACTCTCAGTTATAACACTCTCTCTCACACACTGTCCCTCAGTATCAGACTCTCGGGTAGAACACTCTCTCTCTCACACTGTCCCTCAGTATCAGACTCTCAGTTATAACACTCTCTCTCACACACTGTCCCTCAGTATCAGACTCTCAGTTATAACACTCACTCTCTCACACTGTCCCTCAGTATCAGACTCTCAGTTATAACACTCTCTCTCTCTCTCACTGTCCCTCAGCATCAGACTCTCAGTTATAACACTCTCTCTCACTGACTCTCAGTATCAGACTCTCCGTTATAACACTCTCTCACACACTGTCCCTCAGTATCAGACTCTCAGTTATAACACTCTCTCTCTCTCACACTGTCGCTCAGTATCAGACTCTCAGTTATAACACTCTCCCTGTTACACTGTCCCTCAGTATCAAACTCTCAGTTATAACACTCTCTCTCACACACTGTCCCTCAGTATCAGACTCTCAGTTATAACACTCTCTCTCACACACTGTCCCTCACTATCAGACTCTCAGTTATAACACTCTCTCTCTGTTACACTGTCCCTCAGTATCAGACTCTCAGTTATAACACTCTCTCTCTCACACTGTCCCTCAGTATCAGACTCTCAGTAATAACACTCTCTCTGTTACACTGTCCCTCAGTATCAGACTCTCAGTTATAACACTCTCTCTCACACACTGTCCCTCACTATCAGACTCTCAGTTATAACACTCTCTCACACACTGTCCCTCAGTATCAGACTCTCAGTTATAACACTCTCTCTCACACTGGCCCTCAGTATCAGACTCTCAGTTATAACACTCTCTCACACACTGTCCCTCAGTATGAGACTCTCAGTTATCACTCTCTCTCTCTCACACTGTCCCTCAGTATCAGACTCTCAGTTATAACTCTCTCACACACTGTCCCTCAGTATCAAACTCTCAGTTAGAACACTCTCTCTCACACACTGTCCCTCAGTATCAGACTCTCAGTTATAACACTCTCTCTGTTACACTGTCCCTCAGTATCAGACTCTCAGTTATAACACTCTCTCTCTCACACTGTCCCTCAGTATCAGACTCTCAGTTATAACACTCTCTCTGTTATACTGTCCCTCAGTATCAGACTCTCAGTTATAACACTCTCTCTCACACTGTCCCTCAGTATCAGACTCTCAGTTATAACACTCTCTCTCTCACACTGTCCCTCAGTATCAGACTCTCAGTTATAACAGTCTCTCTCTCTCACACTGTCCCCCAGTATCAGACTCTCAGTTATAACACTCTCTCACACACTGTCCCTCAGTATCAGACTCTCAGTTATAACACTCTCTCTGTTACACTGTCCCTCAGTATCAGACTCTCAGTTATAACACTCTCTCTCACACACTGTCCCTCAGTATCAGACTCTCAGTTATAACACTCTCTCTCACACACTGTCCCTCAGTTTCAGACTCTCAGTTATAACACTCTCTCTCTCTCACTGTCCCTCAGTATAGACTCTCGGGTAGAACACTCTCTCTCTCACACTGTCCCTCAGTATCAGACTCTCAGTTATAACACTCTCTCTCACACACTGTCCCTCAGTATCAGACTCTCGGGTAGAACACTCTCTCTCTCACACTGTCCCTCAGTATCAGACTCTCAGTTATAACACTCTCTCTCACACACTGTCCCTCAGTATCAGACTCTCAGTTATAACACTCACTCTCTCACACTGTCCCTCAGTATCAGACTCTCAGTTATAACACTCTCTCTCTCTCTCACTGTCCCTCAGCATCAGACTCTCAGTTATAACACTCTCTCTCACTGACTCTCAGTATCAGACTCTCCGTTATAACACTCTCTCTGTTACACTGTCCCTCAGTATCAGACTCTCAGTTATAACACTCTCTCTCTCTCACACTGTCGCTCAGTATCAGACTCTCAGTTATAACACTCTCTCTGTTACACTGTCCCTCAGTATCAGACTCTCAGTTATAACACTCTCTCTCACATTGTCCCTCAGTATCAGACTCTCAGTTATAACACTCTCTCTCACACACTGTCCCTCAGTGTCAGACTCTCAGTTATAACACTCTCTCTCTCTCTCACACTGTCCCTCAGTATCAGACTCTCAGTTATAACACTCTCTCTCTCTCACACTGTCCCTCAGTATCAGACTCACAGTTATCACACTCTCTCTGTTACACTGTCCCTCAGTATCAGACTCTCAGTTATAACACTCTCTCTCACACTGTCCCTCAGTATCAGACTCAGTTATAACACTCTCTCTGTTACACTGTTCCTCAGTATCAGACTCTCAGTTATAACACTCTCTCTCTGCCACTGTCCCTCAGTATCAGACTCTCAGTTATAACACTCTCTCTCTCACACTGTCCCTCAGTATCAGACTCTCAGTTATAACACTCTCTCACACACTGTCCCTCAGTATCAGACAGTCAGTTATAACACTCTCTCTCTCACACTGTCCCTCAGTATCAGACTCTCAGTTATAACACTCTCTCTGTTACACTGTCCCTCAGTATCAGACTCTCAGTTATAACACTCTCTCTCACACACTGTCCCTCAGTATCAGACTCTCAGTTATAACACTCTCTCACACACACTGTCCCTCAGTATCAGACTCTCAGTTATAACACTCTCTCTGTTACACTGTCCCTCAGTATCAGACTCTCAGTTATAACACTCTCTCTCTGTCACACTGTCCCTCAGTATCAGACTCTCAGTTATAACACTCTCTCTCTCACACTGTCCCTCAGTATCAGACTCTCAGTTATAACACTCTCTCTCTCTCTCTCACACTGTCCCTCAGTATCAGACTCTCAGTTATAACACTCTCTCTCACACTGTCCCTCAGTATCAGACTCTCAGTTATAACACTCTCTCTCTGTTACACTGTCCCTCAGTATCAGACTCTCGGTTATAACACTCTCTCACACACTGTCCCTCAGTATCAGACTCTCAGTTATAACACTCTCTCTCTGTTACACTGTCCCTCAGTATCAGACTCTCAGTTATAACACTCTCTCTCACACTGTCCCTCAGTATCAGACTCTCAGTTATAACACTCTCTCTCACACTGTCCCTCAGTATCAGACTCTCAGTTATAACACTGTCTGTTACACTGTCCCTCAGTATCAGACTCTCAGTTATAACACTCTCTCTCACACTGTCCCTCAGTATCAGACTCTCAGTTATAACACTCTCTCTCACACTGGCCCTCAGTATCAGACTCTCAGTTATAACACTCTCTCTCACACACTGTCCCTCAGTATCAGACTCTCAGTTATAACACTCTCTCTGTTACACTGTCCCTCAGTATCAGACTCTCAGTTATAACACTCTCTCTCACACACTGTCCATCAGTGTCAGACTCTCAGTTATAACACTCTCTCTGTTACACTGTCCCTCAGTATCAGACTCTCAGTTATAACACTCTCTCTCACACACTGTCCCTCAGTGTCAGACTCTCAGTTATAACACTCTCTCTGTTACACTGTCCCTCAGTATCATACTCTCAGTTATAACACTCTCTCTGTTACACTGTCCCTCAGTATCAGACTCTCAGTTATAACACTCTCTCTGTTACACTGTCCCTCAGTATCAGACTCTCAGTTATAACACTCTCTCACACACACTGTCCCTCAGTATCAGACTCTCAGTTATAACACTCTCTGTTACACTGTCCCTCAGTATCAGACTCTCAGTTATAACACTCTCTCTCACACTGTCCCTCAGTATCAGACTCTCAGTTATAACACTCTCTCTCACACTGGCCCTCAGTGTCAGACTCTCAGTTATAACACTCTCTCACACACACTGTCCCTCAGTATCAGGCTCTCAGTTATAACACTCTCTCTGTTACACTGTCCCTCAGTATCAGACTGTCAGTTATAACACTCTCTCTGTTACACTGTCCCTCAGTATCAGACTCTCAGTTATAACACTCTCTCTCACACACTGTCCCTCAGTATCAGACTCTCAGTTATAACACTCTCTCTGTTACACTGTCCCTCAGTATAAGACTCTCAGTTATAACACTCTCTCTCACACACTGTCCCTCAGTGTCAGACTCTCAGTTATAACACTCTCTCTGTTACACTGTCCCTCAGTATCAGACTCTCAGTTATAACACTCTCTCTGTTACAATGTACCTCAGTATCAGACTCCCAGTTATAACACTCTCTCTCACACACTGTCTCTCAGTGTCAGACTCTCAGTTATAACACTCTCTCTCTCACACTGTCCCTCAGTATCAGACTCTCAGTTATAACACTCTCTCTCACACTGTCCCTCAGTAACAGACTCTCAGTTATAACACTCTCTCACACACACTGTCCCTCAGTATCAGACTCTCAGTTATAACACTCTCCCTGTTACACTGTCCCTCAGTATCAGACTCTCAGTTATAACTCTCTCTCTCACACTGTCCCTCAGTAACAGACTCTCAGTTATAACACTCTCTCTCTCACACTGTCCCTCAGTATCAGACTCTCAGTTATAACACTCTCTCTCACACTGTCCCTCAGTATCAGACTCTCAGTTATAACACTCTCCCTGTTACACTGTCCCTCAGTATCAGACTCTCAGTTATAACACTCTCTCTCACACTGTCCCTCAGTATCAGACTCTCAGTTATAACACTCTCTCTCTGTTACACTGTCCCTCAGTATCAGACTCTCAGTTATAACACTCTCTCTCACACTGTCCATCAGTATCAGACTCTCAGTTATAACACTCTCTCACACTGTCCCTCAGTATCAGACTCTCAGTTATAACACTCTCTCTCTCACACTGTCCCTCAGTATCAGACTCTCAGTTATAACACTCTCTCTGTTACACTGTCCCTCAGTATCAGACTCTCAGTTATAACACTCTCTCTCTCACACGGTCCCTCAGTATCAGACTCTCCGTTATAACACTCTCTCCGCCGCGCACCCCATACCTTTAATGCGAGCTGGCAGTCCTCCACCAGCCCCTCAATGAGATAGTATTTTGCCTCGAGCTGTAGCTCCTCGATTTCCCGCACAGACTCGGGTAGGGGTACTGCGCCGTCACGTAGGTAGTTAAGCAGAGTGCCAAAGTGCTTCCCGCACCTGTCGACCAGGATCCAGCCTGCGGGTTAGTCACAGGGAGTGAGTGAGGGAATAGTGAGGGTACCCAGAATGCACTCGTGTGTACCAGAGCCAGCCAGCCTCACCCCGCTCCCCTTGACCCTCAGCCCACACATTCAGCTCGTCAGGCAATAATCCACCGCCCTCCCCAAATCCTCAACTGACCAGCACTCGTTCTCAGTCTCGTCCCAGTCACCCACCTCCCACTCGCCCCGATCCTCCCGTCAACAGGGACAGACTCTCCCTCGCTCTGTCCCCGACTCCCCCGCCTCGCAATTTCAAACCCATCTAAATCTTCTCTCGACATTCTCTTCCCCAAGGAGAACAGGCCCCACCTTCTCCAATCTGCCGCCGTCAGAGGTTCCTCCTCCCCGGAATCGTTCTTTCCAAACCTTTTGAGATTCATACCCTCGGGCTCCCAGATCCCTCTGCATCCTCAGAGCTCTGCAATCTCTCTCCATTTAGACAATAAGCCTCGTTTTTCAAACTGCTTCTGCCAAAATGGACCATTTCACATTTTTCCCCATTATACTCCATTTGCCAGATTTCTTCCCCACTCGCTGAATCCACCCTTTGAAGCCTCCTTGCGTCTTCTTCACAACTTACTTTCCTACCCAACTTCATGCCGTCAATGAATTTAACAACCGCCCCTTCATCCAGGTCATTTTTATAAATACTAAAAGGTTGACATCCCAGCACTGATCCCTTTGTTTACAGAACCTCCTGCCTCTTGTACTCTGCGCCCCGTTAATAAATCCCAGGATGCTGTTCGCTTTATTAACTGAGCTCTCGCTCAACCTGTCCCGACCATCACCGATTTATACACAGACCCCCCACCCCCCCTGCTCCTGCCGTCCCCATTTACAATTGTACCCTTTACTTTAAATCGTCTCTACACGTTTTTCCCACCAAAATAAACCACTTCATATTTCTCTGTGTTAAACTGTATCTGCCACTTGCCCGCCCACTTGTCTAGTCAATGTCCTGCTGAAGTCTCTTCTCTCACGTTTCAATGCAGTCAGTGAATTGACAATAAGGTGTCTTGCTTTCTCCCCCACAGCGCCCGCCCCCCCCCCCCCCACATCTCCCGCCCACCCACCGCCATCGCCCCCTTGGAAGGTGCGGGAGAGAAGCGAGACCTTCATGGTCCGTCAGGACCTCCATGTTGCCACTGAACATGGCCTTGAGGACGGTCTCTTGCTTGGAGAGGGTCTGCACCGTGGTGTAGTGGAGGCAGCCCCCTACGTTGAGCTTGACGTACTTGCTGCTGCTGGGGACTGAGGGGCTTGCCGTCGGCGGGGGGCAGGGCTGGAGAGGCCATGAGCAGAATGGGACCCTCAGCCCTCTCCCCTGGAGGATCCGACATCCCGGACATGCCCTACCAGAGCCGGGGGGGGGGGTTGGTGATGTCCCTTTAAGGGATCCCTAGCAGGAGATGGTCCCTTTAAATCGTCAATAAGGTCAGGGGTTGTCCCTTTAACTGTGAAAAGGGGAGGGGCAAACAAAACGGAAGGACCCTCCAAATCTGGAAGGGCGGGGGCCACAATACAGTAAAGGGGATGGTCCCTTTAAGTCTTAAGGGGGGAGGCCAAAGGAAAGGGAGTGGTCCCTTTAATTTTTTTTTAAAGGGGTGGTTGGGGGGGGGGGGGTCGCTTCAGATCTCAAAATTGGGGGTGGTTGGGGATAACAGGTCAGGTCCCTTTAAATCTTAAAGGGGACACCAAAATAATGGGAGGGTGGACCCTTTAAGTCTTAAAGGGACACCCACACTGAACGCGAAAGGCGTCACAAAAAGCCCGCAAGGGGCGAGCGGACACAGGGGGGGGTTGGTGGGAGCGCCTGAGGCCCGGGGGTGGGGGTGAGGGCGGCCGCCTCCGAGAAGAGCGGCGACAATCAGCAGGCCGCCGCCACCATCGACCGCCGCCGATTGACGGGAGAACGCGGGGAGGGCGGGACTCGGCGCCCCAATCCCGCCCTCCCATTGGTCCGCCGCGCCGTCCATCAGAAAGGGCGGCTCTCCCATTGGCCGCCAGCCTCGCCAGAGAACCCGCCCTCCCGCCTCGCTTCCGGTTGGACTGCGACCGGCGTCACCCACGGTGCACGGTGCTCTCCCATTGGGCGGCACAGTTGTCAATCACAGGGGCGAGCAACAAATCACCGCTCACCATCCACCCACATCCTCTTTCTATTGGGCGGAGCAGGTGTCAATCAGGTTGGGCGGCGCTTCCATTGGAGAGAGCTAGGCGGCCTTCCCAACCCCATAGACAGGAGATCCCTGACGTCACTAAGGCCCGCCCCCAGGCATGCCCATTCGACAACACCTCGCTCCGATTGGCCTGAATACGCTGTCAATCAATAATGCCCGCCTGCCAGGGGCACAGGTAGTGCCCCGCCCCCAGCGCCGGCAGTGCCCCGCCCCCAGCGCCGGCACCGATTGGTCAGGCGCCTCCCAACTGATTGGACAGCGGGGTTGTCCATCCAAAGGGCGGTGCCGGAAGTCACCTTCCGGCCGTTGGGCGCCGCCCTCGCCAATATATAAAACCCACAACTCAAACCTCAAAATCCCAATGAGAGGCGGGACGTCAAACAGGCCGACCGCTGATTGGATGAGAATCACATCCGTCTCACCGGAAGGGGCGGGGACGGTTCGCCGATTGGTCGCAGTGTCAGTCAATCAGGGCCAGGCACCGCCCATCAGCCCCGCCCACGGGGGGGGGGAATGGGGGTGACAGAGGGTGGGGGGTGGGACAGAGGGTGGGGGGTGGGACAGAGAATGGGGGGGTGGGGGGTGGGACAGAGAGTGGGGGGGTGGGGGGGGTGACAGAGAGTGGGGGGGGGTGACAGAGAGTGGGGGGGGGGTGACAGAGAATGGGGGGGGGGTGACAGAGAATGGGGGGGGGGGACAGAGAATGGGGGGGGGGGACAGGACAGAGAATGGGGGGGGGGGACAGAGAATGGGGGGGGGGGGACAGAGAATGGGGGGGGGGGACAGAGAATGGGGGGGGGGGGGGGGACAGAGAATGGGGGGGGGGGGGGGACAGAGAATGGGGGGGGGGGGGGGACAGAGAATGGGGGGGGGGGGGGGACAGAGAATGGGGGGGGGGGGGGGACAGAGAATGGGGGGGGGGGGGGGGACAGAGAATGGGGGGGGGGGGGGACAGAGAATGGGGGGGGGGGACAGAGAATGGGGGGGGGGGGACAGAGAATGGGGGGGGGGGGGGACAGAGAATGGGGGGGGGGGGGGCAGAGAATGGGGGGGGGGGGGCAGAGAATGGGGGGGGGGGGGCAGAGAATGGGGGGGGGGGGGGACAGAGAATGGGGGGGGGGGGGGGACAGAGAATGGGGGGGGGGGGACAGAGAATGGGGGGGGGGGGGGGACAGAGAATGGGGGGGGGGGGGGACAGAGAATGGGGGGGGGGGGGGACAGAGAATGGGGGGGGGGGGGACAGAGAATGGGGGGGGGGGACAGAGAATGGGGGGGGGGGACAGAGAATGGGGGGGGGGACAGAGAATGGGGGGGGGGGGACAGAGAATGGGGGGGGGGGAGACAGAGAATGGGGGGGGGGGACAGAGAATGGGGGGGGGGGGACAGAGAATGGGGGGGGGGGCAGAGAATGGGGGGGGGGGACAGAGAATGGGGGGGGGGGGGACAGAGAATGGGGGGGGGGGGACAGAGAATGGGGGGGGGACAGAGAATGGGGGGGGGACAGAGAATGGGGGGTGGGGGGGGGGACAGAGAATGGGGGGGTGGGGGGGGGGACAGAGAATGGGGGGGTGGGGGGGGGGACAGAGAATGGGGGGGTGGGGGGGGGGACAGAGAATGGGGGGGTGGGGGGGGGACAGAGAATGGGGGGGGGGACAGAGAATGGGGGGGGGGGGGACAGAGAATGGGGGGGGGGGGACAGAGAATGGGGGGGGGGGGACAGAGAATGGGGGGGGGGGGACAGAGAATGGGGGGGGGGGGACAGAGAATGGGGGGGGGGGGGACAGAGAATGGGGGGGGGGGACAGAGAATGGGGGGGGGGGACAGAGAATGGGGGGGGGGGGGGACAGAGAATGGGGGGGGGGGGACAGAGAATGGGGGGGGGACAGAGAATGGGGGGGGGACAGAGAATGGGCGGGGGGGGGGACAGAGAATGGGCGGGGGGGGGACAGAGAATGGGGGGGTGGGGGGGGGGACAGAGAATGGGGGGGTGGGGGGGGGGACAGAGAATGGGGGGGTGGGGGGGGGACAGAGAATGGGGGGGGGACAGAGAATGGGGGGGGGACAGAGAATGGGGGGGGGGGGACAGAGAATGGGGGGGGGGGACAGAGAATGGGGGGGGGGGGACAGAGAATGGGGGGGGGGGGACAGAGAAGGGGGGGGGGACAGAGAATGGGGGGGGGGGACAGAGAATGGGGGGGGGGGGGACAGAGAATGGGGGGGGGGACAGAGAATGGGGGGGGGGACAGAGAATGGGGGGTGGGGGGGGGGGACAGAGAATGGGGGGGGGGGGACAGAGAATGGGGGGGTGGGGGGGGGACAGAGAATGGGGGGGGGGGGGACAGAGAATGGGGGGTGGGGGGGGACAGAGAATGGGGGGTGGGGGGGACAGAGAATGGGGGGTGGGGGGGACAGAGAATGGGGGGTGGGGGGGACAGAGAATGGGGGGTGGGGGGGACAGAGAATGGGGGGGTGGGGGGGGGGGACAGAGAATGGGGGGGGGGACAGAGAATGGGGGGGTGGGGGGGACAGAGAATGGGGGGGGGGGGACAGAGAATGGGGGGTGGGGGGGACAGAGAATGGGGGGGTGGGGGGGACAGAGAATGGGGGGGTGGGGGGGACAGAGAATGGGGGGGTGGGGGGACAGAGAATGGGGGGGTGGGGGGGACAGAGAATGGGGGGGTGGGGGGGGGACAGAGAATGGGGGGGGGGGGACAGAGAATGGGGGGGAGGGACAGAGAATGGGGGGGGGGACAGAGAATGGGGGGGGGGGACAGAGAGTGGGGGGGGACAGGGGGGGGGGGACAGAGAGTGGGGGGGGACAGAGAGTGGGGGGTGGGACAGAGAATGGGGGGGGGGACAGAGAATGGGGGGGGGGGGACAGAGAATGGGGGGGTGGGGGGGGACAGAGAATGGGGGGGGGACAGAGAATGGGGGGGGGGGACAGAGAATGGGGGGGGGACAGAGAATGGGGGGGGGGACAGAGAATGGGGGGGGGACAGAGAATGGGGGGGGGGGACAGAGAATGGGGGGGGGGACAGAGAGTGGGGGGTGGACAGAGAATGGGGGGGGGGACAGAGAATGGGGGGGGGGACAGAGAATGGGGGGGGGGACAGAGAATGGGGGGTGGGACAGAGAATGGGGGGTGGGGGACAGAGAATGGGGGTGGGGTGGGACAGAGAATGGGGGGGTGGGGGTGGACAGAGAATGGGGGGGGGGGTGGGACAGAGAATGGGGGGTGGGGGGTGGACAGAGAATGGGGGGGTGGGGGGGTGGGACAGAGAATGGGGGGGTGGGGGGGTGGGACAGAGAATGGGGGGGTGGGGGGTGGGACAGAGAATGGGGGGGTGGGGGTGGGACAGAGAATGGGGGGGTGGGGGTGGGACAGAGAATGGGGGGGTGGGGGGTGGGACAGAGAATGGGGGGGTGGGGGGTGGGACAGAGAATGGGGGGGTGGGGGGTGGGGGTGGGACAGAGAATGGGGGGTGGGGGTGGGACAGAGAATGGGGGGGGGGACAGAGAATGGGGGGGGGGACAGAGAATGGGGGGGGGACAGAGAGTGGGGGTGGGACAGAGAATGGGGGGGGGGCAGAGAATGGGGGGTGGGGGGGACAGAGAATGGGGGGTGGGGGGGGACAGAGAATGGGGGGGGGGGGACAGAGAATGGGGGGGTGGGGGGACAGAGAATGGGGGGGGGGACAGAGAATGGGGGGGGGGGACAGAGAATGGGGGGGGGGGGACAGAGAATGGGGGGGGGGGGACAGAGAATGGGGGGGGGGGACAGAGAATGGGGGGGGGGGACAGAGAGTGGGGGGTGGGACAGAGAATGGGGGGGGGGACAGAGAATGGGGGGGGACAGAGAATGGGGGGGGACAGAGAATGGGGGGGGACAGAGAATGGGGGGGGGGACAGAGAATGGGGGGGGGGAACAGAGAATGGGGGGGGGACAGAGAATGGGGGGAGGGGGGACAGAGAATGGGGGGGGGACAGAGAATGGGGGGGGGGGACAGAGAATGGGGGGGGGGGGACAGAGAATGGGGGGGGGACAGAGAATGGGGGGGGGGGACAGAGAATGGGGGGGGGGGACAGAGAATGGGGGGGGGGACAGAGAATGGGGGGGGGGACAGAGAATGGGGGGGGGGGGACAGAGAATGGGGGGGGGGACAGAGAATGGGGGGTGGGGGGGACAGGGAATGGGGGGGGGGTGACAGAGAATGGGGGGGGAGGACAGAGAATGGGGGGGGGGACAGAGAATGGGGGGGGACAGAGAATGGGGGGGGTGGGGGGGACAGAGAATGGGGGGTGGGGGGGACAGAGAATGGGGGGGGTGGGGGGGGGACAGAGAATGGGGGGTGGGGGGACAGAGAATGGGGGGGGACAGAGAATGGGGGGGGACAGAGAATGGGGGGGGACAGAGAATGGGGGGGGACAGAGAATGGGGGGGTGGGGGGACAGAGAATGGGGGGTGGGGGGACAGAGAATGGGGGGTGGGGGACAGAGAATGGGGGGGTGGGGGGGGGACAGAGAATGGGGGGGTGGGGGGGACAGAGAATGGGGGGGACAGAGAATGGGGGGGTGGGGACAGAGAATGGGTGGGTGGGGGACAGAGAATGGGGGGGTGGGGGACAGAGAATGGGGTGGGGGGGACAGAGAATGGGGGGGACAGAGAATGGGGGGGGGGACAGAGAATGGGGGGGGACAGAGAATGGGGGGGGGGGGGTGACAGAGAATGGGGGGGTGGGGGGGGACAGAGAATGGGGGGGGACAGAGAATGGGGGGGTGGGGGACAGAGAATGGGTGGGTGGGGGACAGAGAATGGGGGGTGGGGGACAGAGAATGGGGTGGGGGGACAGAGATGGGGGGGACAGAGAATGGGGGGTGGGGACAGAGAATGGGGGGGGGGGACAGAGAATGGGGGGGGGGGTGACAGAGAATGGGGGGGTGGGGGGGGACAGAGAATGGGGGGGGGGACAGAGAATGGGGGGGGGCAGAG
>NW_027309263.1:0-43776 GCF_047496885.1 Scyliorhinus torazame | reverse complement strand
TCTCTCCATCTCTCTGCCACCGTCTCTCCATCTCTCTGCCACCGTCTCTCCATCTCTCTGCCACCGTCTCTCCATCTCTCTGCCAACCCTTCTCTCCATCTCTCTGCCACCGTCTCTCTCTCTCTCTCTGCCCCCGTCTCTCTCTCTCTCTCTCTCTGCCTCCGTCTCTCTCTCTCTGCCTCCGTCTCTCTCTCTCTGCCTCCGTCTCTCTCTCTCTGCCTACGTCTCTCTCTCTCTGCCTCCGTCTCTCTCTCTCTTGCCTCCGTCTCTCTCTCTCTGCCTCCGTCCTCTCTCTTTCTGCCTCCGTCTCTCTCTCTCTGCCTCCGTCTCTCTCTCTCTGCATCCGTCTCTCTCTCTCTGCCACCGTCTCTCTCGCTCTGCCTCCGTCTCTCTCTCTCTGCCTCCGTCTCTCTCTCTCTGCCTCCGTCTCTCTCTCTCTGCCTCCGTCTCTCTCTCTCTGCCTCCGTCTCTCTCTCTCTGCCTCCGTCTCTCTCTCTCTCTGCCTCCGCCTCTCTCTCTCTCTGCCTCCGTCTCTCTCTCTCTGCCTCCGTCTCTCTCTCTCTGCCTCCGTCTCTCTCTCTCTGCCTCCGTCTCTCTCTCTCTGCCTCCGTCTCTCTCTCTCTGCCTCCGTCTCTCTCTCTCTCTCTGCCTCCGTCTCTCTCTCTCTCTCTGCCTCCGTCTCTCTCTCTGCCTCCGTCTCTCTCTCTCTGCCTCCGTCTCTCTCTCTCTCTGCCTCCGTCTCTCTCTCTCTGCCTCCGTCTCTCCATCTCTCTGCCACCGTCTCTCCATCTCTCTGCCACCGTCTCTCCATCTCTCTGCCACCGTCTCTCCATCTCTCTGCCTCCGTCTCTCTCTCTCTGCCTCCGTCTCTCTCTCTCTGCCTCCGTCTCTCTGTCTCTGCCTCCGTCTCTCTCTCTCTCTGCCTCCGTCTCTCTCTCTCTGCCTCCGTCTCTCTCTCTCTGCCTCCGTCTCTCTCTCTCTGCCTCCGTCTCTCTCTCTCTGCCTCCGTCTCTCTCTCTCTGCCTCCGTCTCTCTCTCTCTGCCTCCGTCTCTCTCTCTCTGCCTCCGTCTCTCTCTCTCTGCCTCCGTCTCTCCATCTCTCTGCCTCCGTCTCTCTCTCTCTCTGCCTCCGTCTCTCTCTCTCTCTCTCTCTGCCACCGTCTCTCTCTCTCTCTCTCTGCCTCCGTCTCTCTCTCTCTCTCTCTGCCTCCGTCTCTCTCTCTCTCTCTCTGCCTCCGTCTCTCTCTCTCTGCCTCCGTCTCTCTCTCTCTGCCTCCGTCTCTCTCTCTCTCTGCCTCCGTCTCTCTCTCTCTCTGCCTCCGTCTCTCCATCTCTCTGCCTCCTACTCTCTCTCTCTGCCTCCGTCTCTCTCCCTCTCTCTGCCTCCGTCTCTCTCTCTCTGCCTCCGTCTCTCTCTCTCTGCCGCCGTCTCTCTCTCTCTGCCTCCGTCTCTCTCTCTCTGCCTCCGTCTCTCTCTCTCTGCCTCCGTCTCTCTCTCTCTGCCTCCGTCTCTCTCTCTCTGCCACCGTCTCTCTCTCTCTGCCTCCGTCTCTCTCTCTCTGCCTCCGTCTCTCTCTCTCTCAGCCTCCGTCTCTCCATCTCTCAGCCTCCGTTTCTCCATCTCTCTGCCTCCGTCTCTCTCTCTCTCTCTGCCTCCATCTCTCTCTCTCTGCCTCCGTCTCTGTCTCTCTCTCTCTCTCTCTGCCTCCGTCTCTCTCTCTCTGCCTCCGTCTCTCTCTCTCTGCCTCTGTATCTCTCTCTCTCTGCCTCTGTCTCTCTCTCTCTCTGCCTCCATCTTTCTCTCTCTGCCTCCGTCTCTCTCTCTCTGCCTCCGTCTCTCTCTCTCTGCCTCCGTCTCTCTCTCTCTCCGTCACACTCTCTCCTCTCTCTCTCTCTCTCTGCCTCTGTCTCTGTCTCTCTCTGTCTCTCTCTGTCTCTCTCTGTCTCTCTCTGTCTCTCTCTGTCTCTCTCTGTCTCTCGCTCTCTCTCTCTGTCTCTCTCTCTCTCTCTCACTCTGTCTCTCTCTCTCTCTCTCACTCTGTCTCTCTCTCTCTCTCTCTCTCTCTCTCTCTGCCTCCGTCTCTCTCTGCCTCCGTCTCTCTCTCTCTCTCTACCTCCATCTCTCTCTCTCTCTCTCTGCCTCCGTCTCTGTCTCTGTCTCTCTGCCTCCGTCTCTCTCTCTCTGACTCCGTCTCTCTCTCTCTGCCTCCGTCTCTCTCTCTCTGCCTCCGTCTCTCTCTCTCTGCCTCCGTCTCTCTCTCTCTGCCTCCGTCTCTCCATCTCTCTGCCTCCGTCTCTCCATCTCTCTGCCTCCGTCTCTCCATCTCTCTGCCTCCGTCTCTCCATCTCTCTGCCTCCGTCTCTCCATCTCTCTGCCTCCGTCTCTCCATCTCTCAGCCTCCGTCTCTCCATCTCTCTGCCTCCGTCTCTCTCTCTCTGCCTCCGTCTCTCTCTCTCTGCCTCCGTCTCTCTCTCTCTGCCTCCGTCTCTCTCTCTCTGCCTCCGTCTCTCTCTCTCTGCCTCCGTCTCTCTCTCTCTGCCTCCGTCTCTCTCTCTCAGCCGCCGTCTCTCTCTCTCAGCCGCCGTCTCTCTCTCTGCCTCCGTCTCTCTCTCTCTGCCTCCGTCTCTCTCTCTCTCTGCCTCCGTCTCTCTCTCTCTGCCTCCGTCTCTCTCTCTCTGCCTCCGTCTCTCTCTCTCTGCCTCCGTCTCTCTCTCTCTGCCTCCGTCTCTCTCTCTCTGCCTCCGTCTCTCTCTCTCTGCCTCCGTCTCTCTCTCTGCCTCCGTCCCTCCGTCTCTCTATCTCTCTGCCACCGTCTCTCCATCTCTCTGCCACCGTCTCTCCATCTCTCTGCCTCCGTCTCTCCATCTCTCTGCCTCCGTCTCTCCATCTCTCTGCCTCCGTCTCTCCATCTCTCTGCCTCCGTCTCTCCATCTCTCTGCCACCGTCCCTCCATCTCTCTGCCACCGTCTCTCCATCTCTCTGCCACCGTCTCTCCGTCTCTCTGCCACCGTCTCTCCATCTCTCTGCCACCGTCTCTCCATCTCTCTGCCACCGTCTCTCCATCTCTCTGCCACCGTCTCTCCATCTCTCTGCCACCGTCTCTCCATCTCTCTGCCACCGTCTCTCCATCTCTCTGCCTCCGTCTCTCCATCTCTCTGCCACCGTCTCTCCATCTCTCTGCCACCGTCTCTCCATCTCTCTGCCACCGTCTCTCCATCTCTCTGCCTCCGTCTCTCCATCTCTCTGCCTCCGTCTCTCCATCTCTCTGCCACCGTCTCTCCATCTCTCTGCCACCGTCCCTCCATCTCTCTGCCACCGTCTCTCCATCTCTCTGCCACCGTCTCTCTGCCACCGTCTCTCCATCTCTCTGCCACCGTCTCTCCATCTCTCTGCCACCGTCTCTCCATCTCTCTGCCACCGTCTCTCCATCTCTCTGCCACCGTCTCTCCATCTCTCTGCCACCGTCTCTCCATCTCTCTCCCACCGTCTCTCCGTCTCTGCCACCGTCTCTCCGTCTCTCTGCCACCGTCTCTCCATCTCTCTGCCTCCGTCTCTCTCTCTCTCTGCCTCCGTCTCTCTCTCTCTGCCTCCGTCTCTCTCTCTCTGCCTCCGTCTCTCTCTCTCTGCCTCCGTCTCTCTCTCTCTGCCTCCGTCTCTCTCTCTCTGCCTCCGTCTCTCTCTCTCTGCCTCCGTCTCTCTCTCTCTGCCTCCGTCTCTCTCTCTCTGCCTCCGTCTCTCTCTCTCTGCCTCCGTCTCTCTCTCTCTGCCTCCGTCTCTCTCTCTCTCTCTCTGCTTCCGTCTCTCTCTCTCTCTCTCTGCCTCCGTCTCTCTCTCTCTCTGCCTCCGTCTCTCTCTCTCTGCCTCCGTCTCTCCATCTCTCTGCCTCCGTCTCTCTCTCTCTCTCTCTCTGCCTCCGTCTCTCTCTCTCTGCCTCCGTCTCTCTCTCTCTGCCTCCGTCTCTCTCTCTCTCTGCCTCCGTCTCTCTCTCTCTCTGCCTCCGTCTCTCTCTCTCTGCCTCCGTCTCTCTCTCTCTGCCTCCGTCTCTCTCTCTCTGCCTCCGTCTCTCTCTCTCTGCCTCCGTCTCTCTCTCTCTGCCACCGTCTCTCTCTCTCTGCCTCCGTCTCTCTCTCTCTGCCTCCGTCTCTCTCTCTCTGCCTCCGTCTCTCTCTCTCTGCCTCCGTCTCTCTCTCTCTGCCTCCGTCTCTCTCTCTCTGCCTCCGTCTCTCTCTGCCTCCGTCTCTCTCTCTCTGCCTCCGTCTCTCTCTCTCTGCCTCCGTCTCTCTCTGCCTCCGTCTCTCTCTCTCTGCCTCCGTCTCTCTCTCTCTGCCTCCGTCTCTCTCTCTCTCAGCCTCCGTCTCTCTCTCTCTCTGCCTCCGTCTCTCTCTCTCTGCCTCCGTCTCTCTCTCTCTGCTCCGTCTCTCTCTCTCTCTGCCTCCGTCTCTCTCTCTCTCTGCCTCCGTCTCTCTCTCTCAGCCTCCGTCTCTCTCTGCCTCCGTCTCTCTCTCTCTCTCTGCCTCCGTCCATGCCTCCGTCTCTCTCTCTCTCTCTGCCTCCGTCCAACTCTCTCTGCCTCCGTCTCTCTCTCTCTGCCTCCGTCTCTCTCTCTCAGCCTCCGCTCTCTCTCTTTCTGCCTCCGTCTCTCTCTCTCTCTGCCTCCGTCTCTCTCTCTCTCAGCCTCCGTCTCTCCATCTCTCCGCCTCCGTCTCTCTCTTCTCAGCCTCCGTCTCTCTCTCTCTGCCTCCGTCTCTCTCTCTCTCTGACTCCGTCTCTCTCTCTCTCCCTCACCCTCTCTCTGCCTCGTCTCTGTCTCTCTCTCTCTCTCTCTCTCTGTCTCCGTCTCTCTCTCTCTCTGCCTCGTCTCTCTCTGCCTCCATCTCTTTCTCTCTGCCTCCGTCTCTCTCTCTCTCTGCCTCCGTCTCTCATCTCTCGCCTCCGTCTCTCTCTCTCTGCCTCCGTCTCCTCTCTCTCTGCCTCCGTCTCTCTGTCTCTGCCTCCGTCTCTCTCTCTCTTCTCCTCCGTCTCTCTCTCTCTGCCTCCGTCTCTCTCTCTCTGCCTCCGTCTCTCTCTCTCTGCCTCCGTCTCTCTCTCTCTTGCCTCCGTCTCTCCTCTCTGCCTCCGTCTCTCTCTCTGCCTCCGTCTCTCTCTCTCTGCCTCCGTCTCTCTCTCTCTGCTCCGTCTCTCTCTCTGCCTCGTCTCTCTCTCTCTGCCTCCGTCTCTCTCTCTCTCTGCCTCCGGTCTCTCTCTCTCTCTCTCTCTGCCACCGTCTCTCCTCTCTCTCTCTCTGCCCTCCGTCTCTCTCTCTCTCTCTCTGCCCTCCGTCTCTCTCTCTCTCTCTCTGCCTCCGTCTCTCTCTCTCTGCCTCCGTCTCTCTCTCTCTGCCTCCGTCTCTCTCTGCCTCCGTCTCTCTCTCTCTGCCTCCGTCTCTCTCTCTCTGCCTCCGTCTCTCTCTGCCTCCGTCTCTCTCTCTCTGCCTCCGTCTCTCTCTCTCTGCCTCCGTCTCTCTCTCTCTCAGCCTCCGTCTCTCTCTCTCTCTGCCTCCGTCTCTCTCTCTCTGCCTCCGTCTCTCTCTCTCTGCCTCCGTCTCTCTCTCTCTCTGCCTCCGTCTCTCTCTCTCAGCCTCCGTCTCTCTCTGCCTCCGTCTCTCTCTCTCTCTGCCTCCGTCAACTCTCTCTGCCTCCGTCTCTCTCTCTCTGCCTCCGTCTCTCTCTCTCAGCCTCCGTCTCTCTCTTTCTGCCTCCGTCTCTCTCTCTCTCTGCCTCCGTCTCTCTCACTCTCAGCCTCCGTCTCTCCATCTCTCCGCCTCCCGTCTCTCTCTCTCAGCCTCCGTCTCTCTCTCTCTGCCTCCGTCTCTCTCTCTCTCTGACTCCGTCTCTCTCTCTCCCTCACACTCTCTCTGCCTCCGTCTCTGTCTCTCTCTCTCTCTCTCTCTCTCTGTCTCCGTCTCTCTCTCTCTCTGCCTCCGTCTCTCTCTCTGCCTCCATCTCTTTCTCTCTGCCTCCGTCTCTCTCTCTCTCTGCTCCGTCTCTCCATCTCTCCGCCTCCGTCTCTCTCTCTCTGCCTCCGTCTCTCTCTCTCTGCCTCCGTCTCTCTGTCTCTGCCTCCGTCTCTCTCTCTCTCTGCCTCCGTCTCTCTCTCTCTGCCTGCTCCGTCTCTCTCTCTCTGCCTCCGTCTCTCTCTCTCTGCCTCCGTCTCTCTCTCTCTGCCTCCGTCTCTCTCTCTCTGCCTCCGTCTCTCTCTCTCTGCCTCCGTCTCTCTCTCTCTGCCCTCCGTCTCTCCATCTCTCTGCCTCCGTCTCTCTCTCTCTCTGCCTCCGTCTCTCTCTCTCTCTCTCTCTGCCACCGTCTCTCTCCTCTCTCTCTCTGCCTCCGTCTCTCTCTCTCTCTCTCTCTGCCTCCGTCTCTCTCTCTCTCTCTCTGCCTCCGTCTCTCTCTCTCTGCCTCCGTCTCTCTCTCTCTGCCTCCGTCTCTCTCTCTCTCTGCCTCCGTCTCTCTCTCTCTCTGCCTCCGTCTCTCCATCTCTCTGCTCCGTCTCTCTCTCTCTGCCTCCGTCTCTCTCCCTCTCTCTGCCTCCGTCTCTCTCTCTCTGCCTCCGTCTCTCTCTCTCTGCCGCCGTCTCTCTCTCTCTGCCTCCGTCTCTCTCTCTCTGCCTCCGTCTCTCTCTCTCTGCCTCCGTCTCTCTCTCTCTGCCTCCGTCTCTCTCTCTCTGCCACCGTCTCTCTCTCTCTGCCTCCGTCTCTCTCTCTCTGCCTCCGTCTCTCTCTCTCTCTGCCTCCGTCTCTCCATCTCTCAGCCTCCGTTTCTCCATCTCTCTGCCTCCGTCTCTCTCTCTCTCTCTGCCTCCATCTCTCTCTCTCTGCCTCCGTCTCTGTCTCTCTCTCTCTCTCTCTGCCTCCGTCTCTCTCTCTCTGCCTCCGTCTCTCTCTCCTCTCTCTGCCTCTGTCTCTCTCTCTCTCTGCCTCTGTCTCTCTCTCTCTGCTCCATCTTTCTCTCTCTGCCTCCGTCTCTCTCTCTCTGCCTCCGTCTCTCTCTCTCTGCCTCCGTCTCTCTCTCTCCTCCGTCACACTCTCTCCTCTCTCTCTCTCTCTCTCTGCCTCTGTCTCTGTCTCTCTCTGTCTCTCTCTGTCTCTCTCTGTCTTCTCTCTCTCTCTCTGTCTCTCTCTCTCTCTCACTCTGTCTCTCTCTCTCTCTCTCACTCTGTCTCTCTCTCTCTCTCTCTCTCTCTCTCTCTCTGCCTCCGTCATCTCTCTGCCTCCGTCTCTCTCTCTCTCTCTACCTCCATCTCTCTCTCTCTCTCTCTGCCCTCCGTCTCTGTCTCTGTCTCTCTCTCTGCCTCCGTCTCTCTCTCTCTGACTCCGTCTCTCTCTCTCTGCTCCGTCTCTCTCTCTCTGCCTCGTCTCTCTCTCTCTGCCTCCGTCTCTCTCTCTCTGCCTCCGTCTCTCTCTCTCTGCCTCCGTCTCTCCATCTCTCTGCCTCCGTCTCTCCATCTCTCTGCCTCCGTCTCTCCATCTCTCTGCCTCCGTCTCTCCATCTCTCAGCCTCCGTCTCTCCATCTCTCTGCCTCCGTCTCTCTCTCTCTGCCTCCGTCTCTCTCTCTCTGCCTCCGTCTCTCTCTCTCTGCCTCCGTCTCTCCTCTCTCTGCCTCCGTCTCTCTCTCTCTGCCTCCGTCTCTCTCTCTCAGCCGCCGTCTCTCTCTCTGCGCCGTCTCTCTCTCTCTGCCTCCGTCTCTCTCTCTCTGCCTCCGTCTCTCTCTCTCTCTGCCGTCCGTCTCTCTCTCTCTGCTCCGTCTCTCTCTCTCTGCCTCCGTCTCTCTCTCTCTGCCTCCGTCTCTCTCTCTCTGCCTCCGTCTCTCTCTCTCTGCCTCCGTCTCTCTCTCTGCCTCCGTCCCTCCGTCTCTCTATCTCTCTGCCACCGTCTCTCCATCTCTCTGCCACCGTCTCTCCATCTCTCTGCCTCCGTCTCTCCATCTCTCTGCCTCCGTCTCTCCATCTCTCTGCCTCCGTCTCTCCATCTCTCTCTGCCTCGTCTCTCCATCTCTCTGCCACCGTCCCTCCATCTCTCTGCCACCGTCTCTCCATCTCTCTGCCACCGTCTCTCCGTCTCTCTGCCACCGTCTCTCCATCTCTCTCTGCCACCGTCTCTCCATCTCTCTGCCACCGTCTCTCCATCTCTCTGCCACCGTCTCTCCATCTCTCTGCCACCGTCTCTCCATTCTCTCTGCACCGTCTCTCCATCTCTCTGCCTCCGTCTCTCCATCTCTCTGCCACCGTCTCTCCATCTCTCTGCCACCGTCTCTCCATCTCTCTGCCACCGTCTCTCCATCTCTCTGCCTCCGTCTCTCCATCTCTCTGCCTCCGTCTCTCACATCTCTCTGCCACCGTCTCTCCATCTCTCTGCCACCGTCCCTCCATCTCTCTGCCACCGTCTCTCCATCTCTCTGCCACCGTCTCTCTGCCACCGTCTCTCCATCTCTCTGCCACCGTCTCTCCATCTCTCTGCCACCGTCTCTCCATCTCTCTGCCACCGTCTCTCCATCTCTCTGCCACCGTCTCTCCATCTCTCTGCCACCGTCTCTCCATCTCTCTGCCACCGTCTCTCCGTCTCTCTGCCACCGTCTCTCCGTCTCTCTGCCACCGTCTCTCCGTCTCTCTGCCACCGTCTCTCCATCTCTCTGCCTCCGTCTCTCTCTCTCTCTGCCTCCGTCTCTCTCTCTCTGCCTCCGTCTCTCTCTCTCTGCCTCCGTCTCTCTCTCTCTGCCTCCGTCTCTCTCTCTCTGCCTCCGTCTCTCTCTCTCTGCCTCCGTCTCTCTCTCTCTGCCTCCGTCTCTCTCTCTCTGCCTCCGTCTCTCTCTCTCTGCCTCCGTCTCTCTCTCTCTGCCTCCGTCTCTCTCTCTCTGCCTCCGTCTCTCTCTCTCTCTCTCTGCACGTCTCTCTCTCTCTCTCTTCTGCCTCCGTCTCTCTCTCTCTCTCTCTGCCTCACGTCTCTCTCTCTCTCTGCCTCCGTCTCTCTCTCTCTGCCTCCGTCTCTCATCTCTCTGCCTCCGTCTCTCTCTCTCTCTCTCTCGTCCTCCGTCTCTCTCTCTCTGCCTCCGTCTCTCTCTCTCTGCCTCCGTCTCTCTCTCTCTGCCTCCGTCTCTCTCTCTCTCTGCCTCCTAGTCTCTCTCTCTCTGCCTCCGTCTCTCTCTCTCTGCCTCCGTCTCTCTCTCTCTGCCTCCGTCTCTCTCTCTCTGCTCCGTCTCTCTCTCTCTGCCTCCGTCTCTCTCTCTCTGCCTCCGTCTCTCTCTCTCTGCCTCCGTCTCTCTCTCTCTGCCTCCGTCTCTCTCTCTCTGCCTCCGTCTCTCTCTCTCTGCCTCCGTCTCTCTCTGCCTCCGTCTCTCTCTCTCTGCCTCCGTCTCTCTCTCTCTGCCTCCGTCTCTCTCTGCTCGTCTCTCTCTCTCTGCCTCCGTCTCTCTCTCTCTGCCTCCGTCTCTCTCTCTCTCAGCCTCCGTCTCTCTCTCTCTCTGCTCCGTCTCTCTCTCTCTGCCTCCGTCTCTCTCTCTCTGCCTCCGTCTCTCTCTCTCTCTCTGCCTCCGTCTCTCTCTCTCAGCCTCCGTCTCTCTCTGCCTCCGTCTCTCTCTCTCTCTGCCTCCGTCCAACTCTCTCTGCCTCCGTCTCTCTCTCTCTGCCTCCGTCTCTCTCTCTCAGCCTCGTCTCTCTCTTTCTGCCTCCGTCTCTCTCTCTCTCTGCCTCCGTCTCTCTCTCTCTCAGCCTCCGTCTCTCCCATCTCTCCGCCTCCGTCTCTCTCTCTCAGCCTCCGTCTCTCTCTCTCTGCCTCCGTCTCTCTCTCTCTCTGACTCCGTCTCTCTCTCTCTCCCTCACACTCTCTCTGCCTCCGTCTCTGTCTCTCTCTCTCTCTCTCTCTCTCTGTCTCCGTCTCTCTCTCTCTCTTGCCTCCGTCTCTCTCTCTGCCTCCATCTCTTTCTCTCTGCCTCCCGTCTCTCTCTCTCTCTGCCTCCGTCTCTCTCTCTCTCTGCCTCCGTCTCTCTCTCTGCCTCCGTCTCTCTCTCACTGCCTCCGTCTCTCCATCTCTCTGCCTCCGTCTCTCCATCTCTCTGCCACCGTCTCTCCATCTCTCTGCCACCGTCTCTCCATCTCTCTGCACCGTCTCTCCATCTCTCTGCCACCGTCTCTCCATCTCTCTGCCACCGTCTCTCCATCTCTCTGCCACCGTCTCTCCATCTCTCTGCCACCGTCTCTCCATCTCTCTGCCACCGTCTCTCCATCTCTCTGCCACCGTCTCTCCATCTCTCTGCCACCGTCTCTCCATCTCTCTGCCACCGTCTCTCCATCTCTCTGCCACGTCTCTCATCTCTCTGCCACCGTCTCTCCATCTCTCTGCCACCTTCTCTCCATCTCTCTGCCACCGTCTCTCTCTCTCTCTCTGCCCCCCGTCTCTCTCTCTCTCTCTCTCTCTCTCTCTCTCTCTCTCTCTCTGCCTCCGTCTCTCTCTCTCTGCCTCCGTCTCTCTCTGCCTCCGTCTCTCTCTCTCTGCCTCCGTCTCTCTCTCTCTCTCTCTGCCTCCGTCTCTCTCTCTCTCTCTCTGCCTCCGTCTCTCTCTCTCTGCCTCCGTCTCTCTCTCTCTGCCTCCGTCTCTCTCTCTCTCTGCTCCGTCTCTCTCTCTCTCTCATCCGTCTCTCCATCTCTCTGCCTCCGTCTCTCTCTCTCTGCCTCCGTCTCTCTCCCTCTCTCTGCCTCCGTCTCTCTCTCTCTGCCTCCGTCTCTCTCTCTCAGCCTCCGTCTCTCTCTGCCTCCGTCTCTCTCTCTCTCTGCCTCCGTCCAACTCTCTCTGCCTCCGTCTCTCTCTCTCTGCCTCCGTCTCTCTCTCTCAGCCTCCGTCTCTCTCTTTCTGCCTCCGTCTCTCTCTCTCTCTGCCTCCGTCTCTCTCTCCCTCAGCCTCCGTCTCTCCATCTCTCCGCCTCCGTCTCTCTCTCTCAGCCTCCGTCTCTCTCTCTCTGACTCCGTCTCTCTCTCTCCCTCCCTCACACTCTCTCTGCCTCCGTCTCTGTCTCTCTCTCTCTCTCTCTCTCTCTGTCTCCGTCTCTCTCTCTCTCTGCATCCGTCTCTCTCTCTGCCTCCATCTCTTTCTCTCTGCTCCGTCTCTCTCTCTCTCTGCCTCCGTCTCTCTCTCTCTCCTGCCTCCGTCTCTCTCTCTCTGCCTCCGTCTCTCTCTCACTGCCTCCGTCTCTCCATCTCTCTGCCTCCGTCTCTCCATCTCTCTGCCACCGTCTCTCCATCTCACTGCCACCGTCTCTCCATCTCTCTGCCACCGTCTCTCCATCTCTCTGCCACCGTCTCTCCATCTCTCTGCCACCGTCTCTCCATCTCTCTGCCACCGTCTCTCATCTCTCTGCACCGTCTCTCCATCTCTCTGCCACCGTCTCTCCATCTCTCTGCCACGTCTCTCCATCTCTCTGCCACCGTCTCTCCATCTCTCAGCCACCGTCTCTCCATCTCTCTGCCACCGTCTCTCCATCTCTCTGCCACCGTCTCTCCATCTCTCTGCCACCTTCTCTCCATCTCTCTGCCACCGTCTCTCTCTCTCTCTCTGCCCCCGTCTCTCTCTCTCTCTCTCTCTCTCTCTCTCTCTCTCTCTCTCTCTCTCTCTGCCTCCGTCTCTCTCTCTCTGCCTCCGTCTCTCTCTCTCTGCCTCCGTCTCTCTCTCTCTGCCTACGTCTCTCTCTCTCTCTGCCTCCGTCTCTCTCTCTCTGCCTCCGTCTCTCTCTCTCTCTGCCACCGTCTCTCCATCTCTCAGCCTCCGTCTCTCCATCTCTCAGCCACCGTCTCTCCATTTCTCTGCCTCCGTCTCGCTCTCTCTCTGCCTCCGTCTCTCCATCTCTCTGCCACCGTCTCTCCATCTCTCTGCCACCGTCTCTCCATTTCTCTGCCTCCGTCTCTCTCTCTCTCTCTCTGCCTCTGTCTCTCTCTCTCTCTCTCTGCCTCCGTCTTTCTCTCTCTGCCTCCGTCTTTCTCTCTCTGCCTCAGTCTTTCTCTCTCTGCCTCAGTCTTTCTCTCTCTGCTCAGTTTTTCTCTCTCTGCCTCCGTCCCTCTCTCTCTGCCTCCGTCTCTCTCTCTCTGCCTCCGTCTCTCTCTCCCTCACACTCTCTCCTCTCTCTCTCATCTCTCTGCCTCCGTCTTTCTCTCTCTGCCTCAGTCTTTCTCTCTCTGCCTCAGTCTTTCTCTCTCGGCCTCAGTCTTTCTCTCTCTGCCTCAGTCTTTCTCTCTCTGCCTCAGTCTTTCTCTCTCTGCTCAGTCTTTCTCTCTCTGCCTCCGTCTCTCTCTCTCTGCCTCCGTCTTTCTCTCTCTGCCTCAGTCTTTCTCTCTCTGCCTCAGTCTTTCTCTCTCTGCCTCAGTCTTTCTCTCTCTGCCTCCGTCTTTCTCTCTCTGCCTCCGTCTTTCTCTCTCTGCCTCAGTCTTCTCTCTCTCTGCCTCAGTCTTTCTCTCTCTGCCTCAGTCTTTCTCTCTCTGCTCCGTCTCTCTCTCTCCTGCCTCCGTCTCTCTCTCTCTGCCTCCGTCTCTCTCTCTCTCTCTCTCTCTCTCTCCTCCTGCCTCCGTCTCTCTCTGCCTCTCCGTCTCTCTCTCTGTACCTCCATCTCTCTCTCTCTCTCTGCCTCCGTCTCTGTCTCTCTCTCTCTCTCTCTGCCTCCGTCTCTCTCTCTCTCTCTCTGCCTCCGTCTCTCTCTCTCTGCTCCGTCTCTCTCTCTCTCTACCTCCATCTCTCTCTCTCTCTCTCTCTCTTTCTCCGTCTCTCTCTCTCTGCCTCCGTCTCTGTCTCTCTCACTCTGCCTCCATCTCTCTCTCTCTCTCTCTCTGCCTCCGTCTCTCTCTCTCTGCCTCCGTCTCTCTCTCTCTGCCTCCGTCTCTCTCTCTCTGCCTCCGTCTCTCTCTCTCTGCCTCCGTCTCTCTCTCTCTGCCTCCGTCTCTCTCTCTCTGCCTCCGTCTCTCTCTCTTTGCCTCCGTCTCTCTCTCTCTGCCTCCGTCTCTCTCTCTCTCTGCTCCCGTCTCTCTCTCTCTCTGCCTCCGTCTCTCTCTCTCTGCCTCGTCTCTCTCTCTCTCTGCCTCCGTCTCTCTCTCTCTGCCTCCGTCTCTCCAGCTCTCGCCTCCGTCTCTCCAGCTCTCTGCCTCCGTCTCTCCATCTCTCTGCCACCGTCTCTCCCATCTCTCTGCCACCGTCTCTCATCTCTCTGCCACCGTCTCTCCATCTCTCTGCCACCGTCTCTCCATCTCTCTGCCTCCGTCTCTCTCTCTCTCTGCCACCGTCTCTCCATCTCTCTGCCTCCGTCTCTCTCTCTCTGCCTCCGTCTCTCTCTCTCTCTGCCTCCGTTCTCTCTCTCTCTGCCACCGTCTCTCTCTCTCTCTCTCTCTGCCTCCGTCTCTCTCTCTCTCTCTGCCTCTCTCGGTCTCTCTCTCTCTCAGCCTCCGTCTCTCTCTCTCTCTCTGCCTGCTCCCGTCTCTCTCTCTCTGCCTCCGTCTCTCTCTCTCTGCCTCCGTCTCTCTCTCTCTGCCTCCGTCTCTCTCTCTCTGCCTCCGTCTCTCTCTCTCTGCCTCCGTCTCTCTCTCTCTGCCTCCGTCTCTCTCTCTCTGCCTCCGTCTCTCTCTCTCTGCCTCCGTCTCTCTCTCTCTGCCTCCGTCTCTCTCTCTCTCCCTCGCTCTCTCTCTCTGCTCTGTCTCTCTCTCTCTGCCTCCGTGTCTCTCTCTCTCCTCCTCTCTCTCTCTCTGCCTCCGTCTCTCTCTCTCTGCCTCCGTCTCTCTCTCTCTGCCTCCGTCTCTCTCTCTCTGCCTCCGTCTCTCTCTCTCTCCTCCGTCTCTCTCTCTCTCCCTCCGTCTCTCTCTCTCTGACTCCTGTCTCTCTCTCTCGCCCTCCGTCTCTCTCTCGTCTGCCTCCGTCTCTCTCTCTCTGCCTCCGTCTCTCCATCTCGTCTGCCCCTTCTCTCCATCTCTCGCCACGTCTCTCCATCTCTCTGCCACCGTCTCTCCATCTCTCTGCCCACCGTCTCTCCATCTCTCTGCCACCGTCTCTCTCTCTCTCTCTGCTCCGTCTCTCTCTCTCTGCCTCCGTCTCTCTCTCTCTCTGCCTCCGTCTCTCTCTCTCTCTGCCTCCGTCTCTCTCTCTCTCTGCCTCCGTCTCTCTCTCTCTCTGCCTCCGTCTCTCTCTCTCTCTGCCTCCGTCTCTCTCTCTCTGCTCCTCCGTCTCTCTCTCTCTGCCTCCGTCCTCTCTCTCTCTCTCTGCCTCCGTCTCTCTCTCTCTGCCTCCGTCTCTCTCTCTCTGCCTCCGTCTCTCTCTCTCTGCCTCCGTCTCTCTCTCTCTGCCTCCGTCTCTCTCTCTCTGCCTCCGTCTCTCTCTCTCTGCCTCCGTCCTCTCTCTCTGCCTCCGTCTCTCCATCTCTCAGCCTCCGTCTCTCTCTCTCTCCCACACACTCTCTCTCTGCCTCCGTCTCTCTCTCTCTGCCTCGTCTCTCTCCTCTGCCTCGTCTCTCTCTCTCTGCCTCCGTCTCTCTCACTCAGCCTCCGTCTCTCTCTCTCAGCCTCCGTCTCTCTCTCTCAGCCTCTGTGTCTCTCTCTCTCTGCCTCCGTCTCTCTCTCTCTCTCTCTGCCTCCGTCTCTCTCTCTCTGCCTCCGTCTCTCTCTCTCTGCCTCCGTCTCTCTCTCTCTGCCTCCGTCTCTCTCTCTCTGCCTCCGTCTCTCTCTCTCTGCCTCTGTCTCTCTCTCTCTGCCTCCGTCTCTCTCTCTCTGCCTCCATCTCTCTCTCTGCCTCCGTCTCTCTCTCTCTGCCTCCGTCTCTCTCTCTCTGCCTCCGTCTCTCCATCTCTCAGCCTCCGTCTCTCTCTCTCTCCCACACACTCTCTCTCTGCCTCCGTCTCTCTCACTCTGCCTCCGTCTCTCTCTCTCTGCCTCCGTCTCTCTCTCTCTGCCTCCGTCTCTCTCACTCAGCCTCCGTCTCTCTCTCTCAGCCTCTGTGTCTCTCTCTCTCTGCCTCCGTCTCTCTCTCTCTCTCTCTGCCTCCGTCTCTCTCTCTCTGCCTCCGTCTCTCTCTCTCTGCCTCTGTCTCTCTCTCTCTGCCTCTGTCTCTCTCTCTCTGCCTCCGTCTCTCTCACTCAGCCTCCGTCTCTCTCTCTCTGCCTCCGTCTCTCTTTCTGCCTCTGTCTCTCTCTCTCTGGCCTCTGTCTCTCTCTCTCTGCCTCTGTCTCTCTCTCTCTGCCTCTGTCTCTCTCTCTCTGCCTCTGTCTCTCTCTCTCTGCCTCCGTCTCTCTCTCTCTGCCTCCGTCTCTCTCTCTCTGCCTCCATCTCTCTCTCTCTGCCTCCATCTCTCTCTCTGCTCCCATCTCTCTCTCTCTGCCTCCATCTCTCTCTCTGCCTACGTCTCTCTCAATCTGCCTCCGTCTCTCTCTGCTCCGTCTCTCTCTCTCTGCCTCCGTCTTTCTCTCTCTGCCTCAGTCTCTCTCTCTCAGCCCTCCGTCTCTCTCTCTCTGCCTCCGTCTCTCTCTCTCTGCCTCCGTCTCTCTCTCTCTCTGCCTCCGTCTCTCTCTCTCTGCCTCCGTCTCTCTCTCTCTGCCTCCGTCTCTCTCTCTCTGCCTCCGTCTCTCTCTCTCTGCCTCCGTCTCTCTCTCTCTGCCTCCGTCTCTCTCTCTCTGCCTCCGTCTCTCTTTCTCTCTGCTCCGTCTCTCTCTCTCTGCCTCCGTCTCTCTCTCTCTGCCTCCGTCTCTCTCTCTCTGCCTCCGTCTCCCTCTCTCTGCCTCCGTCTCTCTCTCTCTGCCTCCGTCTCTCTCTCTCTGCCTCCGTCTCTCTCTCTCTGCCTCCGTCTCTCTCTCTCTCTCTCTACCTCCGTCTCTCTCTCTCTCTCTCTATCTCCGTCTCTCTCTCTCTCTCTCTACCTCCGTCTCTCTCTCTCTCAGCCTCCGTCTCTCTCTCTCTCAGCCTCCGTCTCTCTCTCTCTCAGCCTCCGTCTCTCTCTCTCTGCCTCCGTCTCTCTCTCTCTCTCTCTCTGCCTCCGTCTCTCTCTGCCTCCGTCTCTCTCTCTCTCTCTGCCTCAGTCTCTCTCTCTCTCTCTGCCTCTGTCTCTCTCTCTCTCTCTCTCAGCCTCCGTCTCTCTCTCAGCCTCCGTCTCTCTCTCTCAGCCTCCGTCTCTCTCTCTCAGCCTCCGTCCTCTCTCAGCCTCCGTCTCTCTCTCTCAGCCTCCGTCTCTCTCTCTCAGCCTCAGTCTCTCTCTCTCAGCCTCCGTCTCTCTCTCTCAGCCTCCGTCTCTCTCTCTCTCAGCCTCCGTCTCTCTCTCTCAGCCTCCGTCTCTCTCTCTCAGCCTCCGTCTCTCTCTCTCAGCCTCCGTCTCTCTCTCTCTGCCTCCGTCTCTCTCTCTCTGCCTCCGTCTCTCTCTCTCTGCCTCCGTCTCTCTCTCTCTGCCTCCGTCTCTCTCTCTCTGCCTCCGTCTCTCTCTCTCTGCCTCCGTCTCTCTCTCTCTGCCTCCGTCTCTCTCTCTCCGCCTCCGTCTCTCTCTCTCCGCCTCCGTCTCTCTCTCTCTGCCTCCGTCTCTCTCTCTCTGCCTCCGTCTCTCTCTCTCTGCCTCCGTCTCTCTCTCTCTGCCTCCGTCTCTCTCTCTCTCTGCCTCCGTCTCTCTCTCTCTGCCTCCGTCTCTCTCCGTCTCTCTCTCTCTGCCTCCGTCTCTCTCTCTCTGCCTCCGTCTCTCTCTCTCTGCCTCCGTCTCTCTCTCTCTGCCTCCGTCTCTCTCTCTCTGCCTCCGTCTCTCTCTCTCTCTACCTCCGTCCTCTCTCTCTCTACTACCTCCGTCTCTCTCTCTCTCAGCCTCCGTCTCTCTCTCTCTCAGCCTCCGTCTCTCTCTCTCTGCTCAGTCTCTCTCTCTCTCTCTCTGCTCCGTCTCTCTCTCTCTGCCTCCGTCTCTCTCTCTCTCTCTCTCTGCCTCAGTCTGTCCTCTCTCTCTCTCTGCCTCTGTCTCTCTCTCGCTCTCTCTCTCTCTCTCTCAGCCTCCGTCTCTCTCTCTCAGCCTCCGTCTCTCTCTCTCAGCCTCCGTCTCTCTCTCTCAGCCTCCGTCTCTCTCTCTCAGCCCTCCGTCTCTCTCTCTCTGCCTCCGTCTCTCTCTCTCTGCCTCCGTCTCTCTCTCTCTGCCTCCGTCTCTCTCTCTCTGCCTCCGTCTCTCTCTCTCTGCCTCTGTCTCTCTCTCTCTGCCTCTGTCTCTCTCTCACTCTGCCTCCGTCTCTCTCTCTCTCTCTCTGCCTCAGTCTCTCTCTCTCTCTCTGCCTCTGTCTCTCTCTCAGCCTCCGTCTCTCTCTCTCTCTCTCTCTGCCTCAGTCTCTCTCTCTCTCTCTCTCTGCCTCCGTCTCTCTCTCTCTGCCTCCGTCTCTCTCTCTCTGCCTCCGTCTCTCTCTCTCTGCCTCCGTCTCTCTCTCTCTGCCTCCGTCTCTCTCTCTCTGCCTCCGTCTCTCTCTCTCTGCCTCCGTCTCTCTCTCTGCCTCCGTCTCTCTCTCTCTGCCTCCATCTCTCTCTCTCTCTACCTCCGTCTCTCTCTCTCTCAGCTTCCATCTCTCTCTCTCAGCCTCCGTCTCTCTCTCTCAGCCTCCGTCTCTCTCTCTCTCAGCCTCCGTCTCTCTCTCTCTCTCAGCCTCTGTCCTCTCTCAGCCTCCGTCTCTCTCTCTCTCTCAGCAGCTCCGTCTCTCTCTCTCTCTCTCTCTCCCTCACACTCTCTCTCTGCCTCCGTCTCTCCATCTCTCAGCCTCCGTCTCTCTCTCTCTCCCACACACTCTCTCTCTGCCTCCGTCACTCTCTCTCTGCCTCCGTCTCTCTCTCTCTGCCTCCGTCTCTCTCACTCTGCCTCCGTCTCTCTCTCTCAGCCTCCGTCTCTCTCTCTCTCTCTCTGCCTCCGTCTCTATCTCTGCCTCCGTCTCTCTCTCTCTGCCTCCGTCTCTCTCTCTCTCTCTCTGCCTCAGTCTCTCTCTCTCTCTCTGCCTCTGGCTCTCTCTCTCTCTCTCAGCCTCCGTCTCTCTCTCTCTGCCCTCCGTCTCTCTCTCTCTGCCTCCATCTCTCTCTCTGCCTCCGTCTCTCTCTCTCTGCCTCCGTCTCTCTCTCTCTGCCTCCG
Source organism: Scyliorhinus torazame (assembly GCF_047496885.1). NCBI lineage: Eukaryota > Metazoa > Chordata > Chondrichthyes > Carcharhiniformes > Scyliorhinidae > Scyliorhinus > Scyliorhinus torazame. Next base: position 25,662 of record NW_027309263.1, on the reverse strand, counting down.
TCTCTCTCTCTCTGCCTCCGTCTCTCTCTCTCTCTGCCTCCGTCTCTCTCTGCCTCCATCTCTCTCTCTGCCTCCGTCTCTCTCTCTCTGCCTCTGTCTCTCTCTCTCTGCCTCTGTCTCTCTCTCTCTGCCTCCATCTCTCTCTCTGCCTCCATCTCTCTCTCTGCCTCCGTCTCTCTCTCTCTGCCTCCGTCTCTCTCTCTCTGCCTCCATCTCTCCTCTCTGCCTCCATCTCTCTCTCTGCCTCCATCTCTCTCTCTCTGCCTCCATCTCTCTCTCTCTGCCTCCATCACTCTCTCTCAGCCTCCGTCTCTCTCTCTCTGCCTCCGTCTCTCTCTCTCTGCCTCCGTCTCTCTCTCTCTGCCTCCGTCTCTCTCTCTGCCTCCGTCTCTCTCTCTCTACCTCCGTCTCTCTCTCTCTCAGCCTCCGTCTCTCTCTGCCTCCGTCTCTCTCTCTCTCTCTCTGCCTCAGTCTCTCTCTCTCTCTCTCTGCCTCCGTCTCTCTCTCTCTGCCTCCGTCTCTCTCTCTCTCTGCCTCCGTCTCTCTCTCTCTCTCTCTGCCTCAGTCTCTCTCTCTCTCTCTCTCTGCCTCTGTCTCTCTCTCTCTCTCTCTCAGCCTCCGTCTCTCTCTCTCAGCCTCCGCCTCTCTCTCTCAGCCTCCGTCTCTCTCTCTCAGCCTCCGTCTCTCTCTCTCAGCCTCCGTCTCTCTCTCTCTGCCTCCGTCTTTCTCTCTCTGCCTCCGTCTCTCTCTCTCTGCCTCTGTCTCTCTCTCTCTGCCTCTGTCTCTCTCTCTCTGCCTCTGTGTCTCTCTCTCTCTCTGCCTCCGTCTCTCTCTCTCTCTGCCTCAGTCTCTCTCTCTGCCTCTCCGTCTCTCTCTCTCTCTGCCTCAGTCTCTCTCTCTCTCTCTGCCTCTGTCTCTCTCTCAGCCTCCGTCTCTCTCTCTCTCTCTCTGCCTCAGTCTCTCTCTCTCTCTCTCTGCCTCCGTCTCTCTCTCTCTGCCTCCGTCTCTCTCTCTGCCTCCATCTCTCTCTCTCTCTACCTCCGTCTCTCTCTCTCTGCCTCCATCTCTCACTCTCTCTACCTCCGTCTCTCTCTCTCTCAGCTTCCATCTCTCTCTCTCAGCCTCCGTCTCTCTCTCTCAGCCTCCGTCTCTCTCTCTCTCAGCCTCCGTCTCTCTCTCTCTCAGCCTCTGTCTCTCTCAGCCTCCGTCTCTCTCTCTCAGCCTCCGTCTCTCTCTCTCTCTCTCCGTCACACTCTCTCTCTGCCTCCGTCTCTCCATCTCTCAGCCTCCGTCTCTCTCTCTCTCCACACATTCTCTCTCTGCCTCCGTCTCTCTCTCTCTGCCTCCGTCTCTCTCTCTCTGCCTCCGTCTCTCTCTCTCTGCCTCCGTCTCTCTCTGCCTCCATCTCTCTCTCTGCCTCCGTCACTCTCTCTCTGCCTCTGTCTCTCTCTCTCTGCCTCTGTCTCTCTCTCTCTGCCTCCATCTCTCTCTCTGCCTCCATCTCTCTCTCTGCCTCCATCTCTCTCTCTGCCTCCGTCTCTCCTCTCTCTGCCTCCGTCTCTCTCTCTCTGCCTCCATCTCTCTCTCTGCCTCCATCTCTCTCTCTGCCTCCATCTCTCTCTCTCTGCCTCCGTCTCTCTCTCTCTGCCTCCGTCTCTCTCTCTCTGCCTCCGTCTCTCTCTCTCTGCCTCCGTCTCTCTCTCTCTCTGCCTCCGTCTCTCTCTCTCTCTGCCCTCCGTCTCTCTCTCTCTCTGCCTCCGTCTCTCTCTCTCTCTGCCTCCGTCTCTCTCTCTCTCTGCCTCCGTCTCTCTCTCTCTCAGCCTCCGTCTCTCTCTCTCTCAACCTCCGTCTCTCTCTCTCAGCCTCCGTCTCTCTCTCTCTGCCTCCGTCTCTCTCTCTCTGCCTCCGTCTCTCTCACTCAGCCTCCGTCTCTCTCTCTCAGCCTCCGTCTCTCTCTCTCTCAGCCTCCGTCTCTCCATCTCTCTGCCTCCGTCTCTCCACCTCTCTGCCTCCGTCTCTGCCATCTCTCTGCCACCGTCTCTCTCTCTCTCTGCCTCCGTCTCTCTCTCTCTGCCTCCGTCTCTCTCTCTCTCTCTGCCTCCGTCTCTCTCTCTCTCTGCCTCCGTCTCTCTCTCTCTGCCTCCGTCTCTCTCTCTCTCTCCGCCTCCGTCTCTCTCTCTCTGCCTCCGTCTCTCTCTCTCTGCCTCCGTCTCTCTCTCTCTGCCTCCGTCTCTCTCTCTCTGCCTCCGTCTCTCTCTCTCTGCCTCCGTCTCTCTCTGCCTCCGTCTCTCTCTCTCTGCCTCCGTCTCTCTCTCTCTGCCTCCGTCTCTCTCTCTCTGCCTCCGTCTCTCTCTCTCTGCCTCCGTCTCTCTCTCTCTGCCTCCGTCTCTCTCTCTCTGCCTCCGTCTCTCTCTCTCTGCCTCCGTCTCTCTCTCTCTGCCTCCGTCTCTCTCTCTCTCTGCCTCCGTCTCTCTCTCTCTCTCTGCCTCCGTCTCTCTCTCTCTGCCTCCGTCTCTCTCTCTCTCTGCCTCCGTCTCTCTCTCTCTCTGCCTCCGTCTCTCTCTCTCTCTCTGCCTCCGTCTCTCTCTCTCTCTCTGCCTCCGTCTCTCTCTCTCTCTGTGCCTCCGTCTCTCTCTCTCTGCCTCCGTATCTCTCTCTCTGCCTCCGTCTCTCTCTCTCTGCCTCCGTCTCTCTCTCTCTGCCTCCGTCTCTCTCTCTCTGCCTCCGTCTCTGCCTCCGTCTCTCTCTGCCTCCGTCTCTCTCTCTCTCTCTCTCTGCCTCCGTCTCTCTCTCTCTCTCCCTCACTCTCTCTCTCTGCCTCCGTCTCTCTCGCTCTGCCTCCGTCTCTCTCGCTCTGCCTCCGTCTCTCTCGCTCTGCCTCCGTCTCTCTCGCTCTGCCTCCGTCTCTCTCTCTCTGCCTCCGTCTCTCTCTCTCTGCCTCCGTCTCTCTCTCTCTCTGCCTCCGTCTCTCTCTCTCTGCCTCCGTCTCTCTCTCTCTGCCTCCGTCTCTCTCTCTCTGCCTCCGTCTCTCTCTCTCTGCCTCCGTCTCTCTCTCTCTGCCTCCGTCTCTCTCTCTCTGCCTCCGTCTCTCTCTCTGCCTCCGTCTCTCTCTCTCTGCCTCCGTCTCTCTCTCTCTCTGCCTCCGTCTCTCTCTCTCTCTGCCTCCGTCTCTCTCTCTCTCTGCCTCCGTATCTCTCTCTCTGCCTCCGTCTCTCTCTCTCTGCCTCCGTCTCTCTCTCTCTGCCTCCGTCTCTCTCTCTCTGCCTCCGTCTCTCTCTCTCTGCCTCCGTCTCTCTCACTCAGCCTCCGTCTCTCTCTCTCAGCCTCCGTCTCTCCATCTCTCTGCCTCCGTCTCTCCACCTCTCTGCCTCCGTCTCTCTCTCTCTCTGCCTCCGTCTCTCTCTCTCTGCCTCCGTCTCTCTCTCTGCCTCCGTCTCTCTCTCTCTGCCTCCGTCTCTCTCTCTCTCTCTGCCTCCGTCTCTCTCTCTCTGCCTCCGTCTCTCTCTCTCTGCCTCCGTCTCTCTCTCTCTGCCTCCGTCTCTCTCTCTCTGCCTCCGTCTCTCTCTCTCTGCCTCCGTCTCTCTCTCTCTGCCTCCGTCTCTCTCTCTCTGCCTCCGTCTCTCTCTCTCTGCCTCCGTCTCTCTCTCTCTGCCTCCGTCTCTCTCTCTCTGCCTCCGTCTCTCTCTCTCTGCCTCCGTCTCTCTCTCTCTGCCTCCGTCTCTCTCTCTCTGCCTCCGTCTCTCTCTCTCTCTGCCTCCGTCTCTCTCTCTCTCTGCCTCCGTCTCTCTCTCTCTCTGCCTCCGTCTCTCTCTCTCTCTCTGCCTCCGTCTCTCTCTCTCTCTCTGCCTCCGTCTCTCTCTCTCTCTGCCTCCGTCTCTCTCTCTCTCTGCCTCCGTCTCTCTCTCTCTCAGCCTCCGTCTCTCTCTCTCTCAGCCACCGTCTCCATCTCTCTGCCTCCGTCTCTCTCTCTGCCTCCGTCTCTCTCTCTCTGCCTCCGTCTCTCTCTCTCTCTGCCTCCGTCTCTCTCTCTCTCTCTCTCTCTCTCTCTCTCTGCCTCCGTCTCTCCATCTCTCTGCCTCCGTCTCTCTCTCTCTGCCTCCGTCTCTGTCTCTCTCTCTGCCTCCGTCTCTCTCTCTCTGCCTCCGTCTCTCTCTCTCTGCCTCCGTCTCTCTCTCTCTGCCTCCGTCTCTCTCTCTCTGCCTCCGTCTCTCTCTGTCTGCCTCCGTCTCTCTCTCTCTGCCTCCGCTCTCCATCTCTCAGCCTCCGTCTCTCAGCCTCCGTCTCTCTCTCTCTCCCTCACACTCTCTCTCTGCCTCCGTCTCTCTCTCTCTGCCTCCGTCTCTCTCACTCAGCCTCCGTCTCTCTCACTCAGCCTCCGTCTCTCTCACTCAGCCTCCGTCTCTCTCACTCAGCCTCCGTCCTCTCTCACTCAGCCTCCGTCTCTCTCTCTCAGCCTCCGTCTCTCTCTCTCAGCCTCCGTCTCTCTCTCTCAGCCTCCGTCTCTCTCTCTCTCAGCCTCCGTCTCTCTCTCTCTGCCTCCGTCTCTCTCTCTCTGCCTCCGTCTCTCTCTCTCTGCCTCCATCTCTCTCTCTGCCTCCGTCTCTCTCTCTCTGCCTCCGTCTCTCTCTCTCTCTGCCTCTGTCTCTCTCTCTCTCTCTCTCTCAGCCTCCATCTCTCTCTCAGCCTCCGTCTCTCTCTCTCTGCCTCCGTCTCTCTCTCTCTGCCTCCGTCTCTCTCTCTCTGCCTCCGTCTTCTCTCTCTCTGCCTCCGTCTCTCTCTCTCTGCCTCCGTCTCTCTCTCTCTGCCTCCGTCTCTCTCTCTCTGCCTCCGTCTCTCTCTCTCTGCCTCCGTCTCTCTCTCTCTGCCTCCGTCTCTCTCTCTCTCTGCCTCCGTCTCTCTCTCTCTGCCTCCGTCTCTCTCTCTCTCTCTGCCTCCGTCTCTCTCTCTCTCTCTCTGCCTCCGTCTCTCTCTCTCTGCCTCCGTGTCTCTCTCTCTCTGCCTCCGTCTCTCTCTCTCTCAGCCTCCGTCTCTCTCTCTCTCAGCCTCCGTCTCCATCTCTCTGCCTCCGTCTCTCTGCCTCCGTCTCTCTATCTCTGCCTCCGTCTCTCTCTCTCTCTCTCTCTCTCTCTGCCTCCGTCTCTCCATCTCTCTGCCTTCGTCTCTCTCTGCCTCCGTCTCTGTCTCTCTGTCTGCCTCCGTCTCTCTCTCTCTGCCTCCGTCTCTCTCTCTCTGCCTCCGTCTCTCTCTCTCTGCCTCCGTCTCTCTCTCTCTGCCTCAGTCTCTCTCTCTCTGCCTCCGTCTCTCTCTCTCTGCGTCCGCTCTCCATCTCTCAGCCTCCGTCTCTCCATCTCTCAGCCTCCGTCTCTCTCTCTCTCCCTCACACTCTCTCTCTGCCTCCGTCTCTCTCTCTCTGCCTCCGTCTCTCTCTCTCTGCCTCCGTCTCTCTCTCTCTGCCTCCGTCTCTCTCTCTCAGCCTCCGTCTCTCTCTCTCAGCCTCCGTCTCTCTCTCTCAGCCTCCGTCTCTCTCTCTCAGCCTCCGTCTCTCTCTCTCAGCCTCCGTCTCTCTCTCTCTGCCTCCGTCTCTCTCTCTCTGCCTCCATCTCTCTGCCTCCGTCTCTCTCTCTCTGCCTCCGTCTCTCTCTCTCTCTGCCTCTGTCTCTCTCTCTCTCTCTCTCTCAGCCTCCGTCTCTCTCTCTGCCTCCGTCTCTCTCTCTCGCTGCCTCCGTCTCTCTCTCGCTGCCTCCGTCTTTCTCTCTCTGCCTCCGTCTTTCTCTCTCTGCCTCCGTCTTTCTGTCTCTGCCTCCGTCTTTCTCTCTCTCTGCCTCAGTCTCTCTCTCTCTGCCTCCGTCTCACTCTCTCTGCCTCCGTCTTTCTCTCTCTGCCTCAGTCTCTCTCTCTCAGCCTCCGTCTCTCTCTCTCTGCCTCCGTCTCTCTCTCTCTGCCTCCGTCTCTCTCTCTCTGCTTCCGTCTCTCTCTCTCTGCCTCCGTCTCTCTCTCTCTGCCTCCGTCTCTCTCTCTCTGCCTCCGTCTCTCTCTCTCTGCCTCCGTCTCTCTCTCTCTGCCTCCGTCTCTCTCTCTCTGCCTCCGTCTCTCTCTCTCTCTCTGCCTCCGTCTCTCTCTCTCTGCCTCCGTCTCTCTCTCTCTGCCTCCGTCTCTCTCTCTCTGCCTCCGTCTCTCTCTCTCTGCCTCCGTCTCTCTCTCTCTGCCTCCGTCTCTCTCTCTCTCTGCCTCCGTCTCTCTCTCTCTGCCTCCGTCTCTCTCTCTCTGCCACCGTCTCTCTCTCTCTGCCTCCGTCTCCATCTCTCTGCCTCCGTCTCTCTGCCTCCGTCTCTCTCTCTCTCTGCCTCCGTCTCTCTCTCTCTCTCTCTCTCTCTGCCTCCGTCTCTCCATCTCTCTGCCTCCGTCTCTCTCTCTGCCTCGCTCTGTCTCTGTCTCTCTCTGCCTCCGTCTCTCTCTGCCTCCGTCTCTCTCTCTCTGCCTCCGTCTCTCTCTCTCTGCCTCCGTCTCTCTCTCTCTGCCTCCGTCTCTCTCTCTCTGCCTCAGTCTCTCTCTCTCTGCCTCCGTCTCTCTCTCTCTGCCTCCGCTCTCCATCTCTCAGCCTCCGTCTCTCCATCTCTCAGCCTCCGTCTCTCTCTCTCTCCCTCACACTCTCTCTCTGCCTCCGTCTCTCTCTCTCTGCCTCCGTCTCTCTCTCTCAGCCTCCGTCTCTCTCTCTCAGCCTCCGTCTCTCTCTCTCAGCCTCCGTCTCTCTCTCTCAGCCTCCGTCTCTCTCTCTCAGCCTCCGTCTCTCTCTCTCAGCCTCCGTCTCTCTCTCTCTGCCTCCGTCTCTCTCTCTCTGCCTCCATCTCTCTCTCTGCCTCCGTCTCTCTCTCTCTGCCTCCGTCTCTCTCTCTCTCTGCCTCTGTCTCTCTCTCTCTCTCTCTCAGCCTCCGTCTCTCTCTCTGCCTCCGTCTCTCTCTCTCGCTGCCTCCGTCTCTCTCTCTCTGTCTCTCTCTCTGCCTCCGTCTCTCTCTCTCTGCCTCCGTCTCTCTCTCTCTGCCTCCGTCTTTCTCTCTCTGCCTCCGTCTTTCTCTCTCTGCCCTCCGTCTTTCTCTCTCTGCCTCCGTCTTTCTCTCTCTGCCTCCGTCTCTCTGTCTCTGCCTCCGTCTTTCTCTCTCTCTGCCTCAGTCTCTCTCTCTCTGCCTCCGTTCTCTGCCTCCGTCTCTCTCTCTCTGCCTCCGTCTTTCTCTCTCTCTGCCTCAGTCTCTCTCTCTCAGCCTCCGTCTCTCTCTCTCTGCCTCCGTCTCTCTCTCTCTGCCTCCGTCTCTCTCTCTCTGCCTCCGTCTCTCTCTCTCTGCCTCCGTCTCTCTCTCTCTGCCTCCGTCTCTCTCTCTCTGCCTCCGTCTCTCTCTCTCTGCCTCCGTCTCTCTCTCTCTGCCTCCGTCTCTCTCTCTCTGCCTCCGTCTCTCTCTCTCTGCCTCCGTCTCTCTCTCTCTGCCTCCGTCTCTCTCTCTCTGCCTCCGTCTCTCTCTCTCTGCCTCCGTCTCTCTCTCTCTGCCTCCGTCTCTCTCTCTCTGCCTCCGTCTCTCTCTCTCTGCCTCCGTCTCTCTCTCTCTCTGCCTCCGTCTCTCTCTCTCTGCCTCCGTCTCTCTCTCTCTGCCTCCGTCTCTCTCTCTCTGCCTCCGTCTCTCTCTCTCTGCCTCCGTCTCTCTCTCTCTGCCCCCGTCTCTCTCTCTCTGCCTCCGTCTCTCTCTCTCTCTCTCTCTGCCTCCGTCTCTCTCTCTCTCTCTCTCTGCCTCCGTCTCTCTCTCTCTCTCCCTCACTCTCTCTCCCTCCCTCACTCTCTCTCTCTGCCTCCGTCTCTCTCTCTCTGCCTCCGTCTCTCTCGCTCTGCCTCCGTCTCTCTCGCTCTGCCTCCGTCTCTCTCTCTCTCTGCCTCCGTCTCTCTCTCTCTGCCTCCGTCTCTCTCTCTCTGCCTCCGTCTCTCTCTCTCTGCCTCCGTCTCTCTCTCTCTGCCTCCGTCTCTCTCTCTCTGCCTCCGTCTCTCTCTCTCTGCCTCCGTCTCTCTCTCTCTCTCCGCCTCCGTCTCTCTCTCTCTGCCTCCGTCTCTCTCTCTCTGCCTCCGTCTCTCTCTCTCTCTGCCTCCGTCTCTCTCTCTCTGCCTCCGTATCTCTCTCTCTGCCTCCGTCTCTCTCTCTCTGCCTCCGTCTCTCTCTCTCTGCCTCCGTCTCTCTCTCTCTGCCTCCGTCTCTCTCTCTCTGCCTCCGTCTCTCTCTCTCTCTGCCTCCGTCTCTCTCTCTCTCTGCCTCCGTCTCTCTCGCTCTGCCTCCGTCTCTCTCTCTCTCTGCCTCCGTCTCTCTCTCTCTGCCTCCGTCTCTCTCTCTCTGCCTCCGTCTCTCTCTCTCTGACTCCGTCTCTCTCTCTCTGCCTCCGTCTCTCTCTCTCTGCCTCCGTCTCTCTCTCTCTGCCTCCGTCTCTCTCTCTCTGCCTCCGTCTCTCTCTCTCTGCCTCCGTCTCTCTCTCTCTCTGCCTCCGTCTCTCTCTCTCTCAGCCTCCGTCTCTCTCTCTCTCAGCCTCTGTCTCTCTCTCTCAGCCTCCGTCTCTCTCTCTCAGCCTCCGTCTCTCTCTCTCTGCCTCCGTCTCTCTCTCTCTGCCTCCGTCTCTCTCACTCAGCCTCCGTCTCTCTCTCTCAGCCTCCGTCTCTCTCTCTCAGCCTCCGTCTCTCCATCTCTCTGCCTCCGTCTCTCCACCTCTCTGCCTCCGTCTCTCCACCTCTCTGCCACCGTCTCTCTCTCTCTCTGCCTCCGTCTCTCTCTCTCTGCCTCCGTCTCTCTCTCTCTCTGCCTCCGTCTCTCTCTCTCTCTGCCTCCGTCTCTCTCTCTCTCTGCCTCCGTCTCTCTCTCTCTGCCTCCGTCTCTCTCTCTCTCCGCCTCCGTCTCTCTCTCTCTGCCTCCGTCTCTCTCTCTCTGCCTCCGTCTCTCTCTCTCTCTCTCTGCCTCCGTCTCTCTCTCTCTCTGCCTCCGTCTCTCTCTCTCTGCCTCCGTCTCTCTCTCTCTCCGCCTCCGTCTCTCTCTCTCTGCCTCCGTCTCTCTCTCTCTGCCTCCGTCTCTCTCTCTCTGCCTCCGTCTCTCTCTCTCTGCCTCCGTCTCTCTCTCTCTCTGCCTCCGTCTCTCTCTCTCTGCCTCCGTCTCTCTCTCTCTGCCTCCGTCTCTCTCTCTCTGCCTCCGTCTCTCTCTCTCTGCCTCCGTCTCTCTCTCTCTGCCTCCGTCTCTCTCTCTCTGCCTCCGTCTCTCTCTCTCTGCCTCCGTCTCTCTCTCTCTCTGCCTCCGTCTCTCTCTCTCTCTCTGCCTCCGTCTCTCTCTCTCTCTCTGCCTCCGTCTCTCTCTCTCTCTCTGCCTCCGTCTCTCTGTCTCTGCCTCCGTCTCTCTCTCTCTCTGCCTCCGTCTCTCTCTCTCTCTGCCTCCGTCTCTCTCTCTCTCTGCCTCCGTCTCTCTCTCTCTCTGCCTCCGTCTCTCTCTCTCTCTGCCTCCGTCTCTCTCTCTCTCTGCCTCCGTCTCTCTCTCTCTCTGCCTCCGTCTCTCTCTCTCTGCCTCCGTATCTCTCTCTCTGCCTCCGTCTCTCTCTCTCTGCCTCCGTCTCTCTCTCTCTGCCTCCGTCTCTCTCTCTCTGCCTCCGTCTCTGCCTCCGTCTCTCTCTGCCTCCGTCTCTCTCTCTCTCTCTCTCTGCCTCCGTCTCTCTCTCTCTCTCCCTCACTCTCTCTCTCTGCCTCCGTCTCTCTCGCTCTGCCTCCGTCTCTCTCGCTCTGCCTCCGTCTCTCTCGCTCTGCCTCCGTCTCTCTCTCTCTGCCTCCGTCTCTCTCTCTCTGCCTCCGTCTCTCTCTCTCTGCCTCCGTCTCTCTCTCTCTGCCTCCGTCTCTCTCTCTCTGCCTCCGTCTCTCTCTCTCTGCCTCCGTCTCTCTCTCTCTGCCTCCGTCTCTCTCTCTCTGCCTCCGTCTCTCTCTCTCTCTGCCTCCGTCTCTCTCTCTCTCTGCCTCCGTCTCTCTCTCTCTGCCTCCGTCTCTCTCTCTCTGCCTCCGTCTCTCTCTCTCTGCCTCCGTCTCTCTCTCTCTGCCTCCGTCTCTCTCTCTCTGCCTCCGTCTCTCTCTCTCTGCCTCCGTCTCTCTCTCTCTCTGCCTCCGTCTCTCTCTCACTGCCTCCGTCTCTCTCTCTCTGCCTCCGTCTCTCTCTCTCTGCCTCCGTCTCTCTCTCTCTGCCTCCGTCTCTCTCTCTCTGCCTCCGTCTCTCTCTCTCTGCCTCCGTCTCTCTCTCTCAGCCTCCGTCTCTCTCTCTCTCAGCCTCCGCCTCTCTCTCTCAGCCTCCGTCTCTCTCTCTCTGCCTCCGTCTCTCTCTCTCTGCCTCCGTCTCTCTCTCTCTGCCTCCGTCTCTCTCACTCAGCCTCCGTCTCTCTCTCTCAGCCTCCGTCTCTCCATCTCTCTGCCTCCGTCTCTCCACCTCTCTGCCTCCGTCTCTCTCTCTCTCTCTGCCTCCGTCTCTCTCTCTCTGCCTCCGTCTCTCTCTCTGCCTCCGTCTCTCTCTCTGCCTCCGTCTCTCTCTCTGCCTCCGTCTCTCTCTCTCTCTGCCTCCGTCTCTCTCTCTCTCTGCCTCCGTCTCTCTCTCTCTGCCTCCGTCTCTCTCTCTCTCTGCCTCCGTCTCTCTCTCTGCCTCCGTCTCTCTCTCTCTGCCTCCGTCTCTCTCTCTCTGCCTCCGTCTCTCTCTCTCTGCCTCCGTCTCTCTCTCTCTGCCTCCGTCTCTCTCTCTCTGCCTCCGTCTCTCTCTCTCTGCCTCCGTCTCTCTCTCTCTGCCTCCGTCTCTCTCTCTCTGCCTCCGTCTCTCTCTCTCTGCCTCCGTCTCTCTCTCTCTGCCTCCGTCTCTCTCTCTCTGCCTCCGTCTCTCTCTCTCTGCCCCCGTCTCTCTCTCTCTGCCTCCGTCTCTCTCTCTCTCTCTCTCTGCCTCCGTCTCTCTCTCTCTGCCTCCGTCTCTCTCTCTCTGCCTCCGTCTCTCTCTCTCTGCCTCCGTCTCTCTCTCTCTCTGCCTCCGTCTCTCTCTCTCTCAGCCTCCGTCTCTCTCTCTCTCTCAGCCTCCGTCTCTCTCTCTCTGCCTCCGTCTCTCTCTCTCTGCCTCCGTCTCTCTCACTCAGCCTCCGTCTCTCTCTCTCAGCCTCCGTCTCTCTCTCTCAGCCTCCGTCTCTCCATCTCTCTGCCTCCGTCTCTCCACCTCTCTGCCTCCGTCTCTCCATCTCTCTGCCACCGTCTCTCTCTCTCTCTGCCTCCGTCTCTCTCTCTCTGCCTCCGTCTCTCTCTCTGCCTCCGTCTCTCTCTCTCTGCCTCCGTCTCTCTCTCTCTGCCTCCGTCTCTCTCTCTCTGCCTCCGTCTCTCTCTCTCTGCCTCCGTCTCTCTCTCTCTGCCTCCGTCTCTCTCTCTCTGCCTCCGTCTCTCTCTCTCTGCCTCCGTCTCTCTCTCTCTGCCTCCGTCTCTCTCTCTCTGCCTCCGTCTCTCTCTCTCTGCCTCCGTCTCTCTCTCTCTGCCTCCGTCTCTCTCTCTCTGCCCCCGTCTCTCTCTCTCTGCCTCCGTCTCTCTCTCTCTCTCTCTCTGCCTCCGTCTCTCTCTCTCTCTCTCTCTGCCTCCGTCTCTCTCTCTCTCTCCCTCACTCTCTCTCCCCCCCTCACTCTCTCTCTCTGCCTCCGTCTCTCTCGCTCTGCCCCTCCGTCTCTCTCGCTCTGCCTCCGTCTCTCTCGCTCTGCCTCCGTCTCTCTCTCTCTCTGCCTCCGTCTCTCTCTCTCTGCCTCCGTCTCTCTCTCTCTGCCTCCGTCTCTCTCTCTCTGCCTCCGTCTCTCTCTCTCTGCCTCCGTCTCTCTCTCTCTCTGCCTCCGTCTCTCTCTCTCTCTGCCTCCGTCTCTCTCTCTCTGCCTCCGTATCTCTCTCTCTGCCTCCGTCTCTCTCTCTCTGCCTCCGTCTCTCTCTCTCTGCCTCCGTCTCTCTCTCTCTGCCTCCGTCTCTCTCTCTCTGCCTCCGTCTCTCTCTCTCTCTGCCTCCGTCTCTCTCGCTCTGCCTCCGTCTCTCTCTCTCTCTGCCTCCGTCTCTCTCTCTCTGCCTCCGTCTCTCTCTCTCTGACTCCGTCTCTCTCTCTCTGCCTCCGTCTCTCTCTATCTGCCTCCGTCTCTCTCTCTCTGCCTCCGTCTCTCTCTCTCTGCCTCCGTCTCTCTCTCTCTGCCTCCGTCTCTCTCTCTCTGCCTCCGTCTCTCTCTCTCTCTGCCTCCGTCTCTCTCTCTCTCAGCCTCCGTCTCTCTCTCTCTCAGCCTCCGTCTCTCTCTCTCAGCCTCCGTCTCTCTCTCTCTGCCTCCGTCTCTCTCTCTCTGCCTCCGTCTCTCTCACTCAGCCTCCGTCTCTCTCTCTCAGCCTCCGTCTCTCTCTCTCAGCCTCCGTCTCTCCATCTCTCTGCCTCCGTCTCTCCACCTCTCTGCCACCGTCTCTCTCTCTCTCTGCCTCCGTCTCTCTCTCTCTGCCTCCGTCTCTCTCTCTCTCTCTCTGCCTCCGTCTCTCTCTCTCTCTGCCTCCGTCTCTCTCTCTCTCTGCCTCCGTCTCTCTCTCTCTGCCTCCGTCTCTCTCTCTCTCCACCTCCGTCTCTCTCTCTCTGCCTCCGTATCTCTCTCTCTGCCTCCGTCTCTCTCTCTCTGCCTCCGTCTCTCTCTCTCTCTCTGCCTCCGTCTCTCTCTCTCTCTGCCTCCGTCTCTCTCTCTCTGCCTCCGTCTCTCTCTCTCTCCGCCTCCGTCTCTCTCTCTCTGCCTCCGTCTCTCTCTCTCTGCCTCCGTCTCTCTCTCTCTGCCTCCGTCTCTCTCTCTCTGCCTCCGTCTCTCTCTCTCTCTCTCTGCCTCAGTCTCTCTCTCTCTCTCTCTGCCTCCGTCTCTCTCTCTCTCTCTCTGCCTCCGTCTCTCTCTCTCTGCCTCCGTCTCTCTCTCTCTGCCTCCGTCTCTCTCTGCCTCCATCTCTCTCTCTGCCTCCGTCTCTCTCTCTCTGCCTCTGTCTCTCTCTCTCTGCCTCTGTCTCTCTCTCTCTGCCTCCATCTCTCTCTCTGCCTCCGTCTCTCTCTCTCTGCCTCCGTCTCTCTCTCTCTGCCTCCATCTCTCTCTCTGCCTCCATCTCTCTCTCTGCCTCCATCTCTCTCTCTCTGCCTCCGTCTCTCTCTCTCTGCCTCCGTCTCTCTCTCTCTGCCTCCGTCTCTCTCTCTCTGCCTCCGTCTCTCTCTCTCTGCCTCCGTCTCTCTCTCTCTCTGCCTCTGTCTCTCTCTCTCTGCCTCCGTCTCTCTCTCTCTCTGCCTCCGTCTCTCTCTCTCTCTGCCTCCGTCTCTCTCTCTCTCAGCCTCCGTCTCTCTCTCTCTCAACCTCCGTCTCTCTCTCTCAGCCTCCGTCTCTCTCTCTCAGCCTCCGTCTCTCTCTCTCAGCCTCCGTCTCTCTCTCTCTGCCTCCGTCTCTCTCTCTCTGCCTCCGTCTCTCTCACTCAGCCTCCGTCTCTCTCTCTCAGCCTCCGTCTCTCTCTCTCAGCCTCCGTCTCTCCATCTCTCTGCCTCCGTCTCTCCACCTCTCTGCCTCCGTCTCTCCATCTCTCTGCCACCGTCTCTCTCTCTCTCTGCCTCCGTCTCTCTCTCTCTGCCTCCGTCTCTCTCTCTCTCTCTCTGCCTCCGTCTCTCTCTCTCTCTGCCTCCGTCTCTCTCTCTCTGCCTCCGTCTCTCTCTCTCTCTCCGCCTCCGTCTCTCTCTCTCTGCCTCCGTCTCTCTCTCTCTGCCTCCGTCTCTCTCTCTCTGCCTCCGTCTCTCTCTCTCTGCCTCCGTCTCTCTCTCTCTGCCTCCGTCTCTCTCTCTCTGCCTCCGTCTCTCTCTCTCTGCCTCCGTCTCTCTCTCTCTGCCTCCGTCTCTCTCTCTCTGCCTCCGTCTCTCTCTCTCTGCCTCCGTCTCTCTCTCTCTGCCTCCGTCTCTCTATCTCTGCCTCCGTCTCTCTCTCTGCCTCCGTCTCTCTCTCTCTCTGCCTCCGTCTCTCTCTCTCTCTCTGCCTCCGTCTCTCTCTCTCTGCCTCCGTCTCTCTCTCTCTCTGCCTCCGTCTCTCTCTCTCTCTGCCTCCGTCTCTCTCTCTCTCTCTGCCTCCGTCTCTCTCTCTCTCTCTGCCTCCGTCTCTCTCTCTCTCTGCCTCCGTCTCTCTCTCTCTGCCTCCGTCTCTCTCTCTCTGCCTCCGTATCTCTCTCTCTGCCTCCGTCTCTCTCTCTCTACCTCCGTCTCTCTCTCTCTGCCTCCGTCTCTCTCTCTCTGCCTCCGTCTCTCTCTCTCTCCCTCCGTCTCTGCCTCCGTCTCTCTCTGCCTCCGTCTCTCTCTCTCTCTCTCTCTGCCTCCGTCTCTCTCTCTCTCTCCCTCACTCTCTCTCTCTGCCTCCGTCTCTCTCGCTCTGCCTCCGTCTCTCTCGCTCTGCCTCCGTCTCTCTCGCTCTGCCTCCGTCTCTCTCTCTCTGCCTCCGTCTCTCTCTCTCTGCCTCCGTCTCTCTCTCTCTGCCTCCGTCTCTCTCTCTCTGCCTCCGTCTCTCTCTCTCTGCCTCCGTCTCTCTCTCTCTGCCTCCGTCTCTCTCTCTCTGCCTCCGTCTCTCTCTCTCTGCCTCCGTCTCTCTCTGCCTCCGTCTCTCTCTCTCTGCCTCCGTCTCTCTCTCTCTCTGCCTCCGTCTCTCTCTCTCTCTGCCTCCGTCTCTCTCTCTCTCTGCCTCCGTCTCTCTCTCTCTCTGCCTCCGTATCTCTCTCTCTGCCTCCGTCTCTCTCTCTCTGCCTCCGTCTCTCTCTCTCTGCCTCCGTCTCTCTCTCTCTGCCTCCGTCTCTCTCTCTCTGCCTCCGTCTCTGTCTCTCTCTGCCTCCGTCTCTCTCGCTCTGCCTCCGTCTCTCTCTCTCTCTGCCTCCGTCTCTCTCTCTCTCTGCCTCCGTCTCTCTCTCTCTCTGCCTCCGTCTCTCTCTCACTGCCTCCGTCTCTCTCTCTCTGCCTCCGTCTCTCTCTCTCTGCCTCCGTCTCTCTCTCTCTGCCTCCGTCTCTCTCTCTCTGCCTCCGTCTCTCTCTCTCTGCCTCCGTCTCACTCTCTCTGCCTCCGTCTCTCTCTCTCTGCCTCCGTCTCTCTCTCTCAGCCTCCGTCTCTCTCTCTCTCAGCCTCCGCCTCTCTCTCTCAGCCTCCGTCTCTCTCTCTCTGCCTCCGTCTCTCTCTCTCTGCCTCCGTCTCTCTCTCTCTGCCTCCGTCTCTCTCACTCAGCCTCCGTCTCTCTCTCTCAGCCTCCGTCTCTCCATCTCTCTGCCTCCGTCTCTCCACCTCTCTGCCTCCGTCTCTCTCTCTCTCTGCCTCCGTCTCTCTCTCTCTGCCTCCGTCTCTCTCTCTGCCTCCGTCTCTCTCTCTCTGCCTCCGTCTCTCTCTCTCTCTGCCTCCGTCTCTCTCTCTCTGCCTCCGTCTCTCTCTCTCTGCCTCCGTCTCTCTCTCTCTGCCTCCGTGTCTCTCTCTCTGCCTCCGTCTCTCTCTCTCTGCCTCCGTCTCTCTCTCTCTGCCTCCGTCTCTCTCTCTCTGCCTCCGTCTCTCTCTCTCTGCCTCCGTCTCTCTCTCTCTGCCTCCGTCTCTCTCTCTCTGCCTCCGTCTCTCTCTCTCTGCCTCCGTCTCTCTCTCTCTGCCTCCGTCTCTCTCTCTCTGCCTCCGTCTCTCTCTCTCTCTGCCTCCGTCTCTCTCTCTCTCTGCCTCCGTCTCTCTCTCTCTGCCTCCGTCTCTCTCTCTCTCTGCCTCCGTCTCTCTCTGCCTCCGTCTCTCTCTCTCTCTGCCTCCGTCTCTCTCTCTCTGCCTCCGTCTCTCTCTCTCTGCCTCCGTCTCTCTCTGTCTGCCTCCGTCTCTCTCTCTCTGCCTCCGCTCTCCATCTCTCAGCCTCCGTCTCTCAGCCTCCGTCTCTCTCTCTCTCCCTCACACTCTCTCTCTGCCTCCGTCTCTCTCTCTCTGCCTCCGTCTCTCTCACTCAGCCTCCGTCTCTCTCACTCAGCCTCCGTCTCTCTCACTCAGCCTCCGTCTCTCTCACTCAGCCTCCGTCTCTCTCACTCAGCCTCCGTCTCTCTCTCTCAGCCTCCGTCTCTCTCTCTCAGCCTCCGTCTCTCTCTCTCAGCCTCCGTCTCTCTCTCTCAGCCTCCGTCTCTCTCTCTCTGCCTCCGTCTCTCTCTCTCTGCCTCCGTCTCTCTCTCTCTCTGCCTCTGTCTCTCTCTCTCTCTCTCTCAGCCTCCGTCTCTCTCTCTCTGCCTCCGTCTCTCTCTCTCTGCCTCCGTCTCTCTCTCTCTGCCTCCGTCTCTCTCTCTCTGCCTCCGTCTCTCTCTCTCTGCCTCCGTCTCTCTCTCTCTGCCTCCGTCTCTCTCTCTCTGCCTCCGTCTCTCTCTCTCTGCCTCCGTCTCTCTCTCTCTGCCTCCGTCTCTCTCTCTCTGCCCTCCGTCTCTCTCTCTCTCTGCCTCCGTCTCTCTCTCTCTGCCTCCGTCTCTCTCTCTCTCTCTCTGCCTCCGTCTCTCTCTCTCTCTCTCTGCCTCCGTCTCTCTCTCTCTGCCTCCGTCTCTCTCTCTCTCTGCCTCCGTCTCTCTCTCTCTCAGCCTCCGTCTCTCTCTCTCTCAGCCTCCGTCTCCATCTCTCTGCCTCCGTCTCTCTGCCTCCGTCTCTCTCTCTCTGCCTCCGTCTCTCTCTCTCTCTCTCTCTCTCTGCCTCCGTCTCTCCATCTCTCTGCCTCCGTCTCTCTCTGCCTCCGTCTCTGTCTCTCTGTCTGCCTCCGTCTCTCTCTCTGCCTCCGTCTCTCTCTCTCTGCCTCCGTCTCTCTCTCTCTGCCTCCGTCTCTCTCTCTCTGCCTCAGTCTCTCTCTCTCTGCCTCCGTCTCTCTCTCTCTGCGTCCGCTCTCCATCTCTCAGCCTCCGTCTCTCCATCTCTCAGCCTCCGTCTCTCTCTCTCTCCCTCACACTCTCTCTCTGCCTCCGTCTCTCTCTCTCTGCCCCCGTCTCTCTCTCTCTGCCTCCGTCTCTCTCTCTCAGCCTCCGTCTCTCTCTCTCAGCCTCCGTCTCTCTCTCTCAGCCTCCGTCTCTCTCTCTCAGCCTCCGTCTCTCTCTCTCAGCCTCCGTCTCTCTCTCTCTGCCTCCGTCTCTCTCTCTCTGCCTCCATCTCTCTGCCTCCGTCTCTCTCTCTCTGCCTCCGTCTCTCTCTCTCTCTGCCTCTGTCTCTCTCTCTCTCTCTCTCAGCCTCCGTCTCTCTCTCTGCCTCCGTCTCTCTCTCTCGCTGCCTCCGTCTCTCTCTCGCTGCCTCCGTCTTTCTCTCTCTGCCTCCGTCTTTCTCTCTCTGCCTCCGTCTCTCTGTCTCTGCCTCCGTCTTTCTCTCTCTCTGCCTCAGTCTCTCTCTCTCTGCCTCCGTCTCACTCTCTCTGCCTCCGTCTCTCTCTCTCTGCCTCAGTCTCTCTCTCTCAGCCTCCGTCTCTCTCTCTCTGCCTCCGTCTCTCTCTCTCTGCCTCCGTCTCTCTCTCTCTGCTTCCGTCTCTCTCTCTCTGCCTCCGTCTCTCTCTCTCTGCCTCCGTCTCTCTCTCTCTGCCTCCGTCTCTCTCTCTCTGCCTCCGTCTCTCTCTCTCTGCCTCCGTCTCTCTCTCTCTGCCTCCGTCTCTCTCTCTCTGCCTCCGTCTCTCTCTCTCTGCCTCCGTCTCTCTCTCTCTGCCTCCGTCTCTCTCTCTCTGCCTCCGTCTCTCTCTCTCTGCCTCCGTCTCTCTCTCTCTGCCTCCGTCTCTCTCTCTCTGCCTCCGTCTCTCTCTCTCTGCCTCCGTCTAATCTCTCTCTGCCTCCGTCTCCATCTCTCTGCCTCCGTCTCTCTCTCTCTCTGCCTCCGTCTCTCTCTCTCTCTCTCTCTCTCTGCCTCCGTCTCTCCATCTCTCTGCCTCCGTCTCTCTCTCTGCCTCCGTCTCTGTCTCTCTCTCTGCCTCCGTCTCTCTCTGCCTCCGTCTCTCTCTCTCTGCCTCCGTCTCTCTCTCTCTGCCTCCGTCTCTCTCTCTCTGCCTCCGTCTCTCTCTCTCTGCCTCAGTCTCTCTCTCTCTGCCTCCGTCTCTCTCTCTCTGCCTCCGCTCTCCATCTCTCAGCCTCCGTCTCTCCATCTCTCAGCCTCCGTCTCTCTCTCTCTCCCTCACACTCTCTCTCTGCCTCCGTCTCTCTCTCTCTGCCTCCGTCTCTCTCTCTCAGCCTCCGTCTCTCTCTCTCAGCCTCCGTCTCTCTCTCTCAGCCTCCGTCTCTCTCTCTCAGCCTCCGTCTCTCTCTCTCAGCCTCCGTCTCTCTCTCTCTGCCTCCGTCTCTCTCTCTCTGCCTCCATCTCTCTCTCTGCCTCCGTCTCTCTCTCTCTGCCTCTGTCTCTCTCTCTCTCTGCCTCTGTCTCTCTCTCTCTCTCTCTCAGCCTCCGTCTCTCTCTCTGCCTCCGTCTCTCTCTCTCGCTGCCTCCGTCTCTCTCTCGCTGCCTCCGTCTTTCTCTCTCTGCCTCCGTCTTTCTCTCTCTGCCTCCGTCTTTCTCTCTCTGCCTCCGTCTCTCTGTCTCTGCCTCCGTCTTTCTCTCTCTCTGCCTCAGTCTCTCTCTCTCTGCCTCCGTCTCTCTCTCTCTGCCTCCGTCTTTCTCTCTCTGCCTCAGTCTCTCTCTCTCAGCCTCCGTCTCTCTCTCTCTGCCTCCGTCTCTCTCTCTCTGCCTCCGTCTCTCTCTCTCTGCCTCCGTCTCTCTCTCTCTGCCTCCGTCTCTCTCTCTCTGCCTCCGTCTCTCTCTCTCTGCCTCCGCTCTCCATCTCTCAGCCTCCGTCTCTCCATCTCTCAGCCTCCGTCTCTCTCTCTCTCCCTCACACTCTCTCTCTGCCTCCGTCTCTCTCTCTCTGCCTCCGTCTCTCTCTCTCAGCCTCCGTCTCTCTCTCTCTGCCTCCGTCTCTCTCTCTCTGCCTCCGTCTCTCTCTCTCTGCCTCCGTCTCTCTCTCTCTGCCTCCGTCTCTCTCTCTCTGCCTCCGTCTCTCTCTCTCTGCCTCCGTCTCTCTCTCTCTGCCTCCGTCTCTCTCTCTCTGCCTCCGTCTCTCTCTCTCTGCCTCCGTCTCTCTCTCTCTGCCTCCGTCTCTCTCTCTCTGCCTCCGTCTCTCTCTCTCTGCCTCCGTCTCTCTCTCTCTGCCCCCGTCTCTCTCTCTCTGCCTCCGTCTCTCTCTCTCTCTCTCTCTCTGCCTCCGTCTCTCTCTCTCTCTCTCTCTGCCTCCGTCTCTCTCTCTCTCTCCCTCACTCTCTCTCCCTCCCTCACTCTCTCTCTCTGCCTCCGTCTCTCTCTCTCTGCCTCCGTCTCTCTCGCTCTGCCTCCGTCTCTCTCGCTCTGCCTCCGTCTCTCTCTCTCTCTGCCTCCGTCTCTCTCTCTCTGCCTCCGTCTCTCTCTCTCTGCCTCCGTCTCTCTCTCTCTGCCTCCGTCTCTCTCTCTCTGCCTCCGTCTCTCTCTCTCTGCCTCCGTCTCTCTCTCTCTGCCTCCGTCTCTCTCTCTCTCTGCCTCCGTCTCTCTCTCTCTGCCTCCGTATCTCTCTCTCTGCCTCCGTCTCTCTCTCTCTGCCTCCGTCTCTCTCTCTCTGCCTCCGTCTCTCTCTCTCTGCCTCCGTCTCTCTCTCTCTGCCTCCGTCTCTCTCTCTCTCTGCCTCCGTCTCTCTCGCTCTGCCTCCGTCTCTCTCTCTCTCTGCCTCCGTCTCTCTCTCTCTGCCTCCGTCTCTCTCTCTCTGACTCCGTCTCTCTCTCTCTGCCTCCGTCTCTCTCTCTCTGCCTCCGTCTCTCTCTCTCTGCCTCCGTCTCTCTCTCTCTGCCTCCGTCTCTCTCTCTCTGCCTCCGTCTCTCTCTCTCTCTGCCTCCGTCTCTCTCTCTCTCAGCCTCCGTCTCTCTCTCTCTCAGCCTCCGTCTCTCTCTCTCAGCCTCCGTCTCTCTCTCTCAGCCTCCGTCTCTCTCTCTCTGCCTCCGTCTCTCTCTCTCTCTGCCTCCGTCTCTCTCACTCAGCCTCCGTCTCTCTCTCTCAGCCTCCGTCTCTCTCTCTCAGCCTCCGTCTCTCCATCTCTCTGCCTCCGTCTCTCCACCTCTCTGCCTCCGTCTCTCCATCTCTCTGCCACCGTCTCTCTCTCTCTCTGCCTCCGTCTCTCTCTCTCTGCCTCCGTCTCTCTCTCTCTCTGCCTCCGTCTCTCTCTCTCTCTGCCTCCGTCTCTCTCTCTCTGCCTCCGTCTCTCTCTCTCTCCGCCTCCGTCTCTCTCTCTCTGCCTCCGTCTCTCTCTCTCTGCCTCCGTCTCTCTCTCTCTCTGCCTCCGTCTCTCTCTCTCTCTCTGCCTCCGTCTCTCTCTCTCTCTCTGCCTCCGTCTCTCTCTCTCTCTCTCTGCCTCCGTCTCTCTCTCTCTCTCTGCCTCCGTCTCTCTCTCTCTGCCTCCGTCTCTCTCTCTCTCTGCCTCCGTCTCTCTCTCTCTCTGCCTCCGTCTCTCTCTCTCTCTGCCTCCGTCTCTCTCTCTCTCTGCCTCCGTCTCTCTCTCTCTCTGCCTCCGTCTCTCTCTCTCTCTGCCTCCGTCTCTCTCTCTCTCTGCCTCCGTCTCTCTCTCTCTCTGCCTCCGTCTCTCTCTCTCTGCCTCCGTATCTCTCTCTCTGCCTCCGTCTCTCTCTCTCTGCCTCCGTCTCTCTCTCTCTGCCTCCGTCTCTCTCTCTCTGCCTCCGTCTCTCTCTCTCTGCCTCCGTCTCTCTCTCTCTGCCTCCGTCTCTGCCTCCGTCTCTTTCTGCCTCCGTCTCTCTCTCTCACTCTCTGCCTCCGTCTCTCTCTCTCTCCCTCACTCTCTCTCTCTGCCTCCGTCTCTCTCGCTCTGCCTCCGTCTCTCTCGCTCTGCCTCCGTCTCTCTCGCTCTGCCTCCGTCTCTCTCTCTCTGCCTCCGTCTCTCTCTCTCTGCCTCCGTCTCTCTCTCTCTGCCTCCGTCTCTCTCTCTCTGCCTCCGTCTCTCTCTCTCTGCCTCCGTCTCTCTCTCTCTCTGCCTCCGTCTCTCTCTCTCTGCCTCCGTCTCTCTCTCTCTGCCTCCGTCTCTCTCTCTCTGCCTCCGTCTCTCTCTCTCTGCCTCCGTCTCTCTCTCTCTGCCTCCGTCTCTCTCTCTCTGCCTCCGTCTCTCTCTCTCTCTGCCTCCGTCTCTCTCTCACTGCCTCCGTCTCTCTCTCTCTGCCTCCGTCTCTCTCTCTCTGCCTCCGTCTCTCTCTCTCTGCCTCCGTCTCTCTCTCTCTGCCTCCGTCTCTCTCTCTCTGCCTCCGTCTCTCTCTCTCAGCCTCCGTCTCTCTCTCTCTCAGCCTCCGCCTCTCTCTCTCAGCCTCCGTCTCTCTCTCTCTGCCTCCGTCTCTCTCTCTCTGCCTCCGTCTCTCTCTCTCTGCCTCCGTCTCTCTCACTCAGCCTCCGTCTCTCTCTCTCAGCCTCCGTCTCTCCATCTCTCTGCCTCCGTCTCTCCACCTCTCTGCCTCCGTCTCTCTCTCTCTCTGCCTCCGTCTCTCTCTCTCTGCCTCCGTCTCTCTCTCTCTGCCTCCGTCTCTCTCTCTCTGCCTCCGTCTCTCTCTCTCTGCCTCCGTCTCTCTCTCTCTCTGCCTCCGTCTCTCTCGCTCTGCCTCCGTCTCTCTCTCTCTCTGCCTCCGTCTCTCTCTCTCTGCCTCCGTCTCTCTCTCTCTGACTCCGTCTCTCTCTCTCTGCCTCCGTCTCTCTCACTCAGCCTCCGTCTCTCTCTCTCAGCCTCCGCCTCTCTCACTCAGCCTCCGTCTCTCTCTCTCTCTGCCTCCGTCTCTCTCTCTCTGCCTCCGTCTCTCTCTCTCTGCCTCCGTCTCTCTCTCTCTGCCTCCGTCTCTCTCTCTCTGCCTCCGTCTCTCTCTCTCTCTGCCTCCGTCTCTCTCTCTCTCTTCCTCCGTCTCTCCACCTCTCTGCCTCCGTCTCTCTCTCTCTCTGCCTCCGTCTATCTCTCTCTGCCTCCTTCTCTCTCTCTCTGCCTCCGTCTCTCTCTCTCTGCCTCCGTCTCTCTCTCTGCCTCCGTCCCTCTCTCTCTCTGCCTCCGTCTCTCTCGCTCTGCCTCCGTCTCTCTCTCTCTCTGCCTCCGTCTCTCTCTCTCTGCCTCCGTCTCTCTCTCTCTGCCTCCGTCTCTCTCTCTCTGCCTCCGTCTCTCTCACTCAGCCTCCGTCTCTCTCTCTCAGCCTCCGTCTCTCTCTCTCAGCCTCCGTCTCTCCATCTCTCTGCCTCCGTCTCTCCACCTCTCTGCCTCCGTCTCTCCATCTCTCTGCCACCGTCTCTCTCTCTCTCTCTGCCTCCGTCTCTCTCTCTCTGCCTCCGTCTCTCTCTCTCTCTCTGCCTCCGTCTCTCTCTCTCTCTGCCTCCGTCTCTCTCTCTCTCTGCCTCCGTCTCTCTCTCTCTGCCTCCGTCTCTCTCTCTCTCCGCCTCCGTCTCTCTCTCTCTGCCTCCGTCTCTCTCTCTCTGCCTCCGTCTCTCTCTCTCTGCCTCCGTCTCTCTCTCTCTCTCTGCCTCCGTCTCTCTCTCTCTCTGCCTCCGTCTCTCTCTCTCTGCCTCCGTCTCTCTCTCTCTGCCTCCGTCTCTCTCTCTCTCCGCCTCCGTCTCTCTCTCTCTGCCTCCGTCTCTCTCTCTCTGCCTCCGTCTCTCTCTCTCTGCCTCCGTCTCTCTCTCTCTGCCTCCGTCTCTCTCTCTCTGCCTCCGTCTCTCTCTCTCTGCCTCCGTCTCTCTCTCTCTGCCTCCGTCTCTCTCTCTCTGCCTCCGTCTCTCTCTCTCTGCCTCCGTCTCTCTCTCTCTGCCTCCGTCTCTCTCTCTCTGCCTCCGTCTCTCTCTCTCTCTGCCTCCGTCTCTCTCTCTCTGCCTCCGTCTCTCTCTCTCTGCCTCCGTCTCTCTCTCGCTCTGCCTCCGTCTCTCTCTCTCTGCCTCCGTCTCTCTCTCTCTGCCTCCGTCTCTCTCTCTCTGCCTCCGTCTCTCTCTCTCTGCCTCCGTCTCTCTCTCTCTGCCATCGTCTCTCTCTCTCTCTGCCTCCGTCTCTCTCTCTCTCTGCCTCCGTCTCTCTCTCTCTCTGCCTCCGTCTCTCTCTCTCTCTGCCTCCGTCTCTCTCTCTATCTGCCTCCGTCTCTCTCTCTCTGCCTCCGTCTCTCTCTCTCTGCCTCCGTCTCTCTCTCTCTGCCTCCGTCTCTCTCTCTCTGCCTCCGTCTCTCTCTCTCTGCCTCCGTCTCTCTCTCTCTCTGCCTCCGTCTCTCTCTCGCTCTGCCTCCGTCTCTCTCTCTCTCTGCCTCCGTCTCTCTCTCACTGCCTCCGTCTCTCTCTCTGCCTCCGTCTCTCTCTCTCTGCCTCCGTCTCTCTCTCTCTGCCTCCGTCTCTCTCTCTCTGCCTCCGTCTCTCTCTCTCTGCCTCCATCTCTCTCTCTCAGCCTCCGTCTCTCTCTCTCTCTGCCTCCGTCTCTCTCTCTCTCTGCCTCCGTCTCTCTCTCTCTCAGCCTCCGTCTCTCTCTCTCTCAGCCTCCGTCTCTCTCTCTCAGCCTCCGTCTCTCTCTCTCAGCCTCCGTCTCTCTCTCTCTCTGCCTCCGTCTCTCTCTCTCTCTGCCTCCGTCTCTCTCACTCAGCCTCCGTCTCTCTCTCTCAGCCTCCGTCTCTCTCTCTCAGCCTCCGTCTCTCCATCTCTCTGCCTCCGTCTCTCCACCTCTCTGCCTCCGTCTCTCCATCTCTCTGCCACCGTCTCTCTCTCTCTCTGCCTCCGTCTCTCTCTCTCTGCCTCCGTCTCTCTCTCTCTCTGCCTCCGTCTCTCTCTCTCTGCCTCCGTCTCTCTCTCTCTCCGCCTCCGTCTCTCTCTCTCTGCCTCCGTCTCTCTCTCTCTGCCTCCGTCTCTCTCTCTCTCTGCCTCCGTCTCTCTCTCTCTCTCTGCCTCCGTCTCTCTCTCTCTCTCTGCCTCCGTCTCTCTCTCTCTCTCTCTCTGCCTCCGTCTCTCTCTCTCTCTCTGCCCTCCGTCTCTCTCTCTCTGCCTCCGTCTCTCTCTCTCTCTGCCTCCGTCTCTCTCTCTCTCTGCCTCCGTCTCTCTCTCTCTCTGCCTCCGTCTCTCTCTCTCTCTGCCTCCGTCTCTCTCTCTCTGCCTCCGTCTCTCTCTCTCTCTGCCTCCGTCTCTCTCTCTCTCTGCCTCCGTCTCTCTCTCTCTCTGCCTCCGTCTCTCTCTCTCTCTGCCTCCGTCTCTCTCTCTCTGCCTCCGTATCTCTCTCTCTGCCTCCGTCTCTCTCTCTCTGCCTCCGTCTCTCTCTCTCTGCCTCCGTCTCTCTCTCTCTGCCTCCGTCTCTCTCTCTCTGCCTCCGTCTCTCTCTCTCTGCCTCCGTCTCTGCCTCCGTCTCTCTCTGCCTCCGTCTCTCTCTCTCTCACTCTCTGCCTCCGTCTCTCTCTCTCTCTCCCTCACTCTCTCTCTCTGCCTCCGTCTCTCTCCTCGCTCTGCCTCCGTCTCTCTCGCTCTGCCTCCGTCTCTCTCTCTCTGCCTCCGTCTCTCTCTCTCTGCCTCCGTCTCTCTCTCTCTGCCTCCGTCTCTCTCTCTCTGCCTCCGTCTCTCTCTCTCTGCCTCCGTCTCTCTCTCTCTGCCTCCGTCTCTCTCTCTCTGCCTCCGTCTCTCTCTCTCTGCCTCCGTCTCTCTCTCTCTGCCTCCGTCTCTCTCTCTCTGCCTCCGTCTCTCTCTCTCTGCCTCCGTCTCTCTCTCTCTGCCTCCGTCTCTCTCTCTCTCTGCCTCCGTCTCTCTCTCACTGCCTCCGTCTCTCTCTCTCTGCCTCCGTCTCTCTCTCTCTGCCTCCGTCTCTCTCTCTCTGCCTCCGTCTCTCTCTCTCTGCCTCCGTCTCTCTCTCTCTGCCTCCGTCTCTCTCTCTCAGCCTCCGTCTCTCTCTCTCTCAGCCTCCGCCTCTCTCTCTCAGCCTCCGTCTCTCTCTCTCTGCCTCCGTCTCTCTCTCTCTGCCTCCGTCTCTCTCTCTCTGCCTCCGTCTCTCTCTCTCTGCCTCCGTCTCTCTCACTCAGCCTCCGTCTCTCTCTCTCAGCCTCCGTCTCTCCATCTCTCTGCCTCCGTCTCTCCACCTCTCTGCCTCCGTCTCTCTCTCTCTCTGCCTCCGTCTCTCTCTCTGCCTCCGTCTCTCTCTCTCTGCCTCCGTCTCTCTCTCTCTGCCTCCGTCTCTCTCTCTCTGCCTCCGTCTCTCTCTCTCTCTGCCTCCGTCTCTCTCGCTCTGCCTCCGTCTCTCTCTCTCTCTGCCTCCGTCTCTCTCTCTCTGCCTCCGTCTCTCTCTCTCTGACTCCGTCTCTCTCTCTCTGCCTCCGTCTCTCTCACTCAGCCTCCGTCTCTCTCTCTCAGCCTCCGCCTCTCTCACTCAGCCTCCGTCTCTCTCTCTCTCTGCCTCCGTCTCTCTCTCTCTGCCTCCGTCTCTCTCTCTCTGCCTCCGTCTCTCTCTCTCTGCCTCCGTCTCTCTCTCTCTGCCTCCGTCTCTCTCTCTCTGCCTCCGTCTCTCTCTCTCTCTGCCTCCGTCTCTCTCTCTCTTCCTCCGTCTCTCCACCTCTCTGCCTCCGTCTCTCTCTCTCTCTGCCTCCGTCTATCTCTCTCTGCCTCCTTCTCTCTCTC
>NW_027309262.1:0-43785 GCF_047496885.1 Scyliorhinus torazame | reverse complement strand
CCTTCCTCCCCCTTCCTCCCCCTTCCTCCCCCTCCCTCCCCCCTTCCTCCCCCTCCCTCCCCTTTCTCCCCCTCCCTCCCCCCTCCCTCCCCCCCTTCCTCCCCCTCCCTCCCCCCTTCCTCCCCCTCCCTCCCTCCCTTCCTCCCCCTCCCTCCCCCCCTTCCTCCCCCTCCCTCCCTTCCTCCCCCTCCCTCTGCCCCTTCCTCCCCTCCCTCCCCCTTCCTCCCCCTCCCTCCCCCTTCCTCCCCCTCCTTCCCCCCCCTCCCCTCCCTCCCTCCTCCCCCTACCACCCCCCTCCCTCCCCTCACTCCCCCCTTCCTCCCCTCACTCCCCCCTTCCTCCCCCTCCCTCCCCCTCCCTCCCCCTCCCTCCCCCTCCCTCCCGCTCCCCCCCTTCCTCCCCTCCCTCCCCCCTTCCTCCCCTCCCTCCCCCCTTCCTCCCCTCCCTCCCCCTTCCTCCCCTCCCTCCCCTCCCCCTTCCTCCCCTCCCTCCCCCCTTCCACCCCTCCCTCCCCCTTCTCCCCTCCCTCCCCCCTTCCTCCCCTCCCTCCCCCCCTTCCTCCCCTCCCTCCCCCTTCCTCCCCTCCACCCCCTTCCTCCCCTCCCTCCCCCCTTCCCCCCCACCCCCTTCCTCCACTCCCTTCCCCCCTTCCTCCCCTCCCTCCCCCCTTCCTCCCCTCCCTCCCCCTTCCTCCCCTCCCCCCCTTCCTCCCCTCCCTCCCCCCTTCCTCCCCTCCCCCCCCTCCCTCCCCCCTTCCCCCTTCCTCCCCTCTTTCCTCCCCTCCCTCCCCACTTCCTCCCCTCCCTCCCCCTTCCTCCCCTCCCTCCCCCTTCCTCCCCTCCCTCCCCCTTCCTCCCCTCCCTCCCCCCTTCCTCCCCTCCCTCCCTCCCGTGCCTCCCCCCTTCCTCCCCGCCCCCTTCCTCCCCGCCCCCTTCCTCCCCTCCCTCCCCCCCTCCCTCCCCCCTTCCTCCCCCTCCCTCCCCCCTTCCTCCCCTCCCTCCCTCCCGTGCCTCCCCCCTTCCTCCCCGCCCCCTTCCTCCCCGCCCCCTTCCTCCCCTCCCTCCCCCCCTCCCTCCCCCCTTCCTCCCCCTCCCTCCCCCTTCCTCCCCCTCCCTCACCCTCCCTCCCCCCCTTCTTCCCCCTCCCTCCCCCTCCCTCCCCCCTCCCTCCCCCCTCCCTCCCCCCTTCCTCCCCCTCCCTCCCCCTCCCTCCCCCCTTCCTCCCCTCCCTCCCCCCTTCCTCCCCTCCCTCCCCCCTTCCTCCCCTCACTCCCCCCTTCCTCCCCTCACTCCCCCCTTCCTCCCCTCCCTCCCACCTTCCTCCCCTCCCTCCCCCTTCCTCCCCTCCCTCCCACCTTCCTCCCCTCCCTCCCCCTTCCTCCCCTCCCTCCCCCCTTCCTCCCCTCCCTCCCCTCCCTCCCCCTTCCTCCCCTCCCTCCCCCCTTCCTCCCCTTCCTCCCCTCCCTCCCCTCCCTCCGCCCTTCCTCCCCTCCCTCCCCCCTTCCTCCCCTCCCTCCCCCCTTCCACCCCTCCCTCCCTCCCCCACTTCTCCCCTCCATCCCCCTTCCTCCCCTCCCTCCCCCCTTCCTCCACTCCCTCCCCCCTTCCTCCCCTCCCTCCACCTCTTCCTCCCCTCATTCCCCCCCTTCCTCCCCTCCCTCCCCCCTCCCTCCCCTCCCTCCGCCCTTCCTCCCCCTTCCTCCCCTCCCTCCCCCCTTCCACCCCTCCCTCCCCACTTCTCCCCTCCATCCCCCTTCCTCCCCTCCCTCCCCCCCTTCCTCCACTCCCTCCCCCTTCCTCCCCTCCCTCCACCTCTTCCTCCCCTCATTCCCCCCCTTCCTCCCCTCCCTCCCCCCTTCCTCCCCTCCCACCCGCCCTTCCTCCCCTCCCTCCCCTTCCTCCCCTTCCCTCCCCCTTCCTCCCCTTCCCTCCCCCTTCCTCCCCCTTCCTCCCCCTCCCTCCCCCCTTCCTCCCTCTCCCTCCCCCTCCCTCCCCCCTCCCTCCCCCCTCCCTCCCCCCTTCCTCCCCCTCCCTCCCCCCTTCCTCCCCCTCCCTCCCTCCCTTCCTCCCCCTCCCTCCCCCCCTTCCTCCCCCTCCCTCCCTTCCTCCCCCTCCCTCCGCCCCTTCCTCCCCCTCCCTCCCCCTTCCTCCCCCTCCCTCCCCCTTCCTCCCCCTCCCCCTCCCTGGATGGATGGCTGGATGGACGGATGGTTTGGATGGATTCCTGGATGAATGGCTGGCTGGAGGGATGGATTGATGGATGGATGGCTGGATGGATGGCTGGATGGATGGATGGCTGGATGGATGGTTGGCTGGATGAATGGCTGAATGGATGGATGGCTGGATGTATGGCTGGCTGGAGAGATGGAAGGATGGATGGATGGCTGGATAGATGACTGGATGGAGGAATGGCTGGATGGATGGCTGGCTAGAGGGATGGATGGATGGATGGATGGCTGGATGGATGGCTTAATGGATGGATGGCTGGCTGGAGGGATGGATGGATGGATGGCTGGATGGATGGCTGGATGGATGAATGGCTGGATGGATGACTGGCAGGAGGGATGGATGGATGGATAGATGGCTGGATAGATTGCTGGATGGATGGATGGATGGACGGATGGCTGGATGGATGGTTGGCTGGAGGGATGACTGAATGGCTGGCTGGATGGATGGATGGCTGGACGGATGGCTGGCTTGAAGAATGGATGGATGGCTGGATGGATGGCTGGTTGGATGGATTGCTGGATGGATGGCTGGCTAGAGGGATGGATGGATGGCTGGATGGATGGCTGGATGGATGGCTGGCTGGATGGATGGCTGGCTGGAGGGATGGATGGATGGATGGATGGCTGAATGGATGGCTGGATGGATGGATGGCTGGATGGATGGCTGGCTGGAGGGATGGATGGATGGCTGGATGGACGGCTGGATGGATGGATGGCTGGATGGATGGCTGGCTGGAGGGATGGATTGATGGATGGATGGCTGGATGGATGGCTGGATGGCTGGATGGATGGCTGGCTGGCCTCCATCGCTCCAGCCAGACATCCATCCAGCAATCCCTCCATACAGCCATCCATCCAGCCATCCATCCATCCATCCATCCATCCAGCCAGCCAACCATCCAGCCATCCCTCCATCCAGCCATCCACCCATCCATCCATCCCTCCAGCCAGCCATCCATCCAGCAATCCATCCATCCAGCCATCCAACCAGTCATCCATCCATCAATCCATCCCTCCAGCCAGCCATCCATCCAGCCATCCATCCAAACCAGCGGTCCATCCAGCCATCCATCCATCCATGCATCCCTCCAGCCAGCCATCCATCCGGCCGTCCATTCATCCATCCATCCCTCTAGCCAGCCAACCATCCAGCCATCCCTCCATCCAGCCATCCATCCATCCATCCCTCCAGCCAGCCATCCATCCAGCCATCCATCCATCCAGCCATCCATCCAGCCATCCATCCATCAATCCATCGCTCCAGCCAGCCATCCATCCAGCCATCCATCCATCCAGCCGTCCATCCAGCCATCCATCCATCCATCCAGCCAGCCATCCATCCAGCCATCCATCCATCCCTCCAGCCAGCCAACCATCTAGCCAACCCTACATCCAGCCATCCCTCCATCCCTCCATCCAGCCATACATCCATCCCTCCAGCCAGCCATCTATCCAGCCATCCATCCATCCAGCCATCCATCCAGCCATCCATCCATCAATCCATCCCTCCAGCCAGCCATCCATCCAGCCATCCATCCATCCAGCCGTCCATCCAACCATCCATCCATCCATCCATCCCTCCAGCCAGCTATCCATCCAGCCAGCCATCCATCCAGCCATCCATTCAGCCATTCATCCAGCCATCCATCCATCCAGCCATCAATCCAGCCACCCATCCATCCATCCATTCCTCCAACCAGCCATCCATCCAGCCATCCATTCATCCAGTCATCCGTCCAGCCATCCATCCATCCATCCCTCCAGCCAGACAGCCACCAGCCATCCAACCGTCCAGCCAACCAGCCAGCCAACCATCCAACCATCCCTCCATCCAGCCATCCATCCGTCCATCCATCCCTCCAGCCAGCCATCCATCCAGCCATCCATCCATCCAGCAACCCATCCAGCCATCCATCCATCAATCCATCCCTCCAGCCAGCCATCCATCCAGCCATCCATCCATCCAGCCAGCCATCCATCCATCCATCCATCCCTCCAGCCAGCTATCTTTCCAGCCAGCCATCCATCCAGCCATCCATTCAGCCATCCATCCAGCCATCCATCCATCCATCCATCCAGCCAGCCAGCCAACCATCCAGCCATCCCTCCATCCAGCCATCCACCCATCAATCCATCCCTCCAGCCAGCCATCCACCCAGCCATCCATCCATCCAGCCATCCATCCAGCCATCCATCCATCAATCCATCCCTCCAGCCAGCCGTCCATCCAGCCATCCATCCAAACCAGATGTCCATTCAGCCATCCATCCATCCATGCATCCCTCCAGCCAGCCATCCATCCATCCATCCCTCCAGCCAGCCAACCATCCAGCCATACCTCCATCCAGCCATCCAACCATCCATCCCTCCAGCCAGCCATCCATCCAGCCATCCATCCATCCAGCCATCCATCCAGCCATCCATCCATCAATCCATCCCTCCAGCCAGCCATCCATCCAGCCATCCATCCATCCAGCCGTCCATCCAGCCACCCATCCATCCCTCCAGCCAGCCATCCATCCAGCCATCCATCCATCCATCCCTCCAGCCAGCCAACCATCCAGCCAACCCTACATCCAGCCATCCCTCCATCCAGCCATCCATCCATCCCTCCAGCCAGCCATCCATCCAGCCATCCATCCATCCAGCCATCCATCCAGCCATCCATCCATCAATCCATCCCTCCAGCCAGCCATCCATCCAGCCATCCATCCATCCAGCCGTCCATCCAACCATCCATCCATCCATCCATCCCTCCAGCCATCTATCCATCCAGCCATCCATCCATCCAGCCATCCATTCAGCCATCCATCCAGCCATCCATCCATCCATAGAACATATAGAACATAGAACAATACAGCGCAGTACAGGCCCTTCGGCCCACGTTGTTGCAGCGAAACAAAAGCCATCTAACCTACAACCGCCAACCATCCATCCATCCCTCCAGTCAGCCATCCATCCAGCCATCCATCCATCCAGCAATCCATCCAGCCATCCATCCATCAATCCATCCATCCAGCCATCCATCCAGCCATCCATTCAGCCATACATTCAGCCATACATTCATCCATCCATCCAGCCATCCATCAATCCATCCATCCATCCAGCCATTCTACCAGCCACCCATCCATCCATCCAGCCAACCAGCCATCCATCCATCCATCCATCCAGTCAGCCATCCAGACATCTAGCCATCCATCCAGCCATCCATCCAGCCATCCACCATCCTTCCATCCCTCCAGCCAGCCATCCATCCAGCCATCCATCCAACCAGCCATCCATCCAACCATCCACCCATTCATCACTCCAGCCAGCCATCCATCCAGCCATCCATCCAGCCAGCCATCCATCCATCCACCCATCCATCCATCCATCCCTCCATCCTGCCATCCATCCAGCCATCCATCCATCCATCCCTCCAGCCAATCGTCCATCCAGCCATCCATCCATCCATCCATCCCTCCAGCCAATCGTCCATCCATCCAGCAATCCATCCAGCCATCCATCCATCAATGGGATCTACCCCATTTATGGGATCTACCCCAGAATACTGAAGGAGGCTGGAGAGGAAATTGCTGAGGCCTTGACAGAAATCTTTGGATCCTCGCTGTCTTCAGGGGATGTCCCGGAGGACTGGAGAATAGCCAATGTTGTTGCTCTGTTTAAGAAGGGTAGCAAGGAGAATCCCGGGAACTACAGGCCGGTGAGCCTGACATCAGTGGTAGGGAAATTACTGGAGAGAATTCTTCGAGACAGGATCTACTCCCATTTGGAAGCAAATGGACGTATTAGTGAGAGGCAGCACGGTTTTGTGAAGGGAAGGTCGTGTCTCACTAACTTGATAGAGTTTTTCGAGGAGGTCACTAAGATGATTGATGCAGGTAGGGCAGTAGATGTTGTCTATATGGACTTCAGTAAGGCCTTTGACAAGGTCCCTCATGGTAGACTAGTACAAAAGGTGAAGTCACACGGGATCAGGGGTGAACTGGCAAGGTGGATACAGAACTGGCTAGGCCATAGAAGGCAGAGGGTAGCAATGGAGGGATGCTTTTCTCATTGGAGGGCTGTGACCAGTGGTGTTCCACAGGGATCAGTGCTGGGACCTTTGCTCTTTGTAGTATATATAAATGATTTGGAGGAAAATGTAACTGGTCTGATTAGTAAGTTTGCAGACGACACAAAGGTTGGTGGAATTGCGGATAGCGATGAGGACTGTCTGAGGATACAGCAGGATTTAGATTGTCTGGAGACTTGGGCGGAGAGATGGCAGATGGAGTTTAATCCGGACAAATGTGTGGTAATGCATTTTGGAAGGGCTAATGCAGGTAGGGAATATACAGTGAATGGTAGAACCCTCAAGAGTATTGAAAGTCAAAGAGATCTAGGAGTACAGGTCCACAGGTCATTGAAAGGGGCAACACAGGTGGAGAAGGTAGTCAAGAAGGCATACGGCATGCTTGCCTTCATTGGCCGGGGCATTGAGTATAAGAATTGGCAAGTCATGTTGCAGCTGTATAGAACCTTAGTTAGGCCACACTTGGAGTATAGTGTTCAATTCTGGTCGCCACACTACCAGAAGGATCTGGAGGCTTTAGAGAGGGTGCAGAAGAGATTTACCAGAATGTTGCCTGGTATGGAGGGCATAAGCTATGAGGAGCGATTGAATAAACTCGGTTTGTTCTCACTGGAACGAAGGAGGTTGAGGGGCGACCTGATAGAGGTATACAAAATTATGAGGGGCATAGACAGAGTGGATAGTCAGAGGCTTTTCCCCAGGGTAGAGGGGTCAATTACTAGGGGGCATAGGTTTAAGGTGAGAGGGGCAAAGTTTAGAGTAGATGTACGAGGCAAGTTTTTTACGCAGAGGGTAGTGGGTGCCTGGAACTCACTACCGGAGGAGGAAGTGGAAGCAGGGACGATAGGGACATTTAAGGGGCATCTTGACAAATATATCATTAGGATGGGAATAGAAGGATACGGACCCAGGAAGTGTAGAAGATTGTAGTTTAGTCGGGCAGTATGGTCGGCACGGGCTTGGAGGGCCGAAGGGCCTGTTCCTGTGCTGTACATTTCTTTGTTCTTTGTTCTTTGTTTGTTCAATCCATCCATCCAGCCATCCATCCAGCCATCCATTCAGCCATCCATTCAGCCATCCATTCATCCATCCATCCAGCCATCCATCAATCCATCCATCCATCCAGCCATTCTACCAGCCACCCATCCATCCATCCAGCCAACCAGCCATCCATCCATCCATCCAGCCAGCCATCCAGACATCTACCCACCCATCCAGCCATCCATCCAGCCATCCACCATCCTTCCATCCCTCCAGCCAGCCATCCATCCAGCCATCCATCCAACCAGCCATCCATCCAACCATCCACCCATCCATCACTCCAGCCAGCCATCCATCCAGCCATCCATCCAGCCAGCCATCCATCCAGACACCCATCCATCCATACATCCCTCCATCCTGCCATCCATCCAGCCATCCATCCATCCATCCCTCCAGCAAATCGTCCATCCAGCCATCCATCCATCCAGCCATCCAACCAGCCATCCATCCATCCATCCATCCCTCCAGCCAGCCATCCACCCAGCCATCCCTCCATCCATCCGTCCATCCATCCATCCATCCAGCCATCCAACCATCCAGCCAGCCGTCCATCCAGCCATCCCTCCATACAGCCATTCATCCAGCCATCCATCCATCCGTCACCCCCGCCAGCCATCCATCCAGCCATCCCTCCATCCAGCCATGCATCCAGCCATCCATCCATCCATCCATCCATCCATCCAGCCATCCATCCATCCAGCCTTCCAGCCATCCAGCCATCCATCCATCCAACCATCCATCCATCCAGCCATCCATCCATCCATCCATCCAGCCATCCATCAAGCCATCCATCCATCCAGCCATCCATCCAGCCATCCATCCATCCATCCCGCCAGCGAGTCATCCATCCAGCCATCCATCCATCCAGCCATCCATCCTGCCATCCATCCATCCATCCATCCCTCCAGCCATCCATTCATCCAGCCATCCATCCATCCAGCCATCCGTCCAGCTATCCATCCATCCATCCTTCCATCCCTCCAGCAAGCAATCCATCCAGCCATCCATCCAGCCATCCATCCATCCATCCATCCCTCCAGCCAGCCATCCATCCAGCCATCCCTCCATCCAGCTATCCATCCAGCCATCCATGCATTCATCCATATCTCCATCCAGCCATCCATGCAGCCATTCATCCATCCATCCATACCTCAAGCCAGCCAGCCATCCATTCATCCATCCATCCAGCCATCCATCCAGCCATCCATCCATCAATCCATCCGCCCAGCCAGACATCCATCCAGCCATCCAGCCATCCAGCCATCCATCCATCCATCCATCCATTAATCCATCCCTCCAGCCAGCCATCCATCCAGCCATCCATCCATCCAGCCATCTATTCAGCAATCCATCCATCCATCCCTTCAGCCAGCCATCCATTCGGCCATCCATCCATCCAGCCATCCATCCATCCATCCCTCCAACCAGCCATCCATCCAGCCATCCATCCATCCAGCCATCCATCCAGCCATCCATCCATCCATCCATCCATCCCTCCCGCCAGCCATCCATTCAGCCATCCATCCATCTAGCCATCCATCCAGCCATCCATCCTTCCGTCCCTCCAGCCAGCCATCCATCCAGCCATCCATCCATCCAGCCATCCATCCATCCATCCAGCCATCCATCCAGCCACCCATCCATCCAGCCTTCCAGCCATCCAGCCATCCATCCATCCAACCATCCCTCCAGCCAGCCATCCACCCAGCCATCCCTCCATCCATCCGTCCATCCATCCATCCATCCAGCCATCCACCCATCCAGCCAGCCGTCCAGCCAGCCATCCCTCCATACAGCCATTCATCCAGCCATCCATCCATCCGTCACCCCCGCCAGCCATCCATCCAGCCATCCCTCCATCCAGCCATGCATCCAGCCATCCATCCATCCATCCATCCATCCAGCCAGCCATCCATCCAGCCATCCATCCATCCAGCCTTCCATCCATCCAGCCATCCATCCATCCAACCATCCATCCATCCAGCCATCCATCCATCCATCCATCCAGCCATCCTTCAAGCCATCCATCCATCCAGCCATCCATCCAGCCATCCATCCATCCATCCATCCCGCCAGCGAGTCATCCATCCAGCCATCCATTCGTCCAGCCATCCATCCTGCCATCCATCCATCCATCCATCCCTCCAGCCAGCCATTCATCCAGCCATCCATCCATTCAGCCATCCATCCATCCATCCATCCATCCATTCCTCCAGCCAGCCATCCATCCAGCCATCCATCCATTCAGCGATCCATCCATCCATCCATCCCTCCACCAGCCATCCATCCAGCCATCCCTCTATCCAGCTATCCATCAAGCCATCCATCCATCCATCCATCCCTCCAGCCAGCCATACCTCCAGCCATCCAACGATCCAGCCATCCATCCAGCCATCCATCCATCCATCCCTCCAGCCAGCCAGTCATTAAGCCATCCATCCATCCATCCATCCATCTATCCATCCATCCATCCATCCATTCCTCCAGCCAGCCATCCATCCAGCCATCCCTCCATCCAGACATCCATCCAGCCATCCATCCATCCATCCCTCCAGCCAGCCAACCATCCAGCCATCCCTCCGTCCAGCCACCCATCCATCCATCCAGCGCTCCAGCCACCCATCCATCCAGCCATCCATCCATCCAGCCATCCATCCAGCCATCTATCCATCAATCCATCCCTCCAGCCAGCCATCCATACAGCCTTCCATCCATCCAGCCGTCCATCCAGCCATCCATCCATTCATCTCTCCAGCCAGCCAGCCATCCAGCCATCCATCCATCCAGCCATCCATTCAGCCATCCATCCATCCACCCATCCCTCCAGCCAGCCATCCATCCAGCCATCCATCCATCCTGCCATCCATCCAGCCATCCATCCATCCATCCATTCCTCCATCCAGCCATCCATCCAGCCATCCATCCATCCCTCCATCCATCCAGCCATCCATCCAGCCATCCATCCATCCAGCCTTCCAGCCATCCAGCTATCCATCCATCCAGCCATCCATCCATCCAGCCATCCATCCATCCATCCATCCAGCCATCCATCCAGGCATCTATCCATCCAGCCATCCATCCAGCCATCCATCCATCCATCCATCCCGCCAGCGAGTCATCCATCCAGCCATCCATCCATCCAGCCATCCATCCATCCATCCATCCATCCATCCCTCCAGCCAACCATTCATCCAGCCATCCACCCATCCAGCCATCCATCCAGCCATCCATCCATCCATTCATCCCTCCAGCAAGCCATCCAACCAGCCATCCAGCCAGCCATCCAGCCATCCCTCCATCCATCCATCCCTCCAGCCAGCCATCCATCCAACCATCCCTCCATCCAGCCATCCATCCAGCCATCCATGCATTCATCCATCTCTCCATCCAGCCATCCATCCAGCCATTCATCCATCCATCCATACATCCAGCCAGCCATCCATCCATGCATCCATCCATCCAGCCATCCATCCATCCAGCCATCCATCCATCAATCCACCCGCCCAGCCAGCCATCCATCCAGCCATCCAGCCATCCAGCCATCCATCCAGCCATCCATCCATTCATTCATCCATACAGCCAGCCATCCATCCAGCTATCCATCCATCCAGCCATCCATCCATCCATCCATCACTTCAGCCAGCCATCCATCCATTCAGCCATCCATCCAGCCATCCATCCATCCATCCATCCCTCCACCAGCCATCCATCCAGCCATCCCTCTATCCAGACATCCATCCAGCCATACATCCATACATCCATCCCTCCAGCCAGCCATCCATCCAGCCATCCCTCCAGCCATCCATCCATCCAGCCATCCATCCAGCCATCGATCCATCCATCCATCCCTCCAGCCAGATATCATTCCAGCCATCCATCCATCCAGCCATCCATTCAGCCACCCATCCAGCCATCCATCCATCCAGCCATCCATCCAGCCATCCATCGCTCCATCCATCCATTCCTTCAGCCAGCCATCCATCCAGCCATCCATCCATCCAGCCATCCATCCAGCCATCCATCCATCCATCCCTCCAGCCAGCCATCCATCCAGCCATCCATCCGTCCAGCCATCCATCCAGCCATCCATC
This sequence comes from Scyliorhinus torazame, assembly GCF_047496885.1. Lineage (NCBI taxonomy): Eukaryota > Metazoa > Chordata > Chondrichthyes > Carcharhiniformes > Scyliorhinidae > Scyliorhinus > Scyliorhinus torazame. The sequence goes on along the minus strand of NW_027309262.1, from coordinate 32,351 downwards.
CATCCATCCATCCCTCCAGCCAGCCAATCATCCAGCCATCCATCCATCCAGCCATCCATCCAGCCATCCATCCATCCAACCAACCTTCCAGCCAGACATCCATCCAGCCGTCCATCCATCCAGCCATCCATCCAGCCATCCATCCATCCATCCACCCTTCTAGCCAGCCATCCAGCCATCCCCACATACAGCCATCCATCCATCCATCCCTCCAGCCATTCATCCATCCTGCCATCTATCCATCCAGCCATCCATCCAGCCATCCCCACATACAGCCATCCATCCATCCATCCCTCCAGCCATTCATCCATCCTGCCATCTATCCATCCAGCCATCCATCCAGCCATCCATCCATCAATCCATCCCTCCAGCCAGCCATCCATCAAGCCATCCATCCAAACCAGCCGTCCATCCAGCCATCCATCCATCCATGCATCCCTCCAGCCAGCCATCCATCCAGTCATCCATCCATCCATCCATCACTCCAGCCAGCCAACCATCCATCCATTCCTTCAGCCAGCCATCCATCCAGCCATCCATCCATCCAGCCAACCATCCAATCATCCATCCATCCATCCATCCCTCCAGCCAGCCATCCATCCAGCCATCCATCCGTCCAGCCATCCATCCAGCCATCCATCCATCCATCCATCCCTCCAGCCAGCCATCCATCCAGCCATCCATCCTTCCAGCCATCCATCCAGCCATCCATTCATCCATCCATCCCTCCAGCCAGCCATCCATCCAGCCAGCCCTCCAGCCATCCATCCATCAATCCATCCCTCCAGCCAGCCATGCATCCAGCCATCCTTCCATTAAGCCATCCATCCAGACATCCATCCATGACTCCATCCCTCCAGCCAGCCATCCATCCATCCATCGATCTAGCCAACCATTCAGCCATCCATCCATCCATCCATCCCTGCAGCCAGCCATCCATCCAGCCTTCCATCCATCCAGCCATCCGTCCAGCCATCCATTAATCCATCCATTCCTCCAGCCAGCAATCCATCCAGCCATCCATCCAGCCATCCATCCAGCCATCCATCCATCCATCCATCACTTCATCCAGCCATCCATCCAGCCATCCATCCATCCAGCCATCCATCGAGCCATCCATCCATCCATCCATCCCTCCAGCCAGCCATCCATCCAGCCATCCATCCATCCAGCCACCCATCCATCCATCCATCCATCCCTCCAGCCAGCCATCCATCCGGACATCCATCCATCCAGCCATCCATCCAGACACCCATCCATCCATCCATCCCTCCAGCCAGCCATCCATCCAGCCATCCATCTATCCAGCGTTCAAACCGCCAACCATCCATCCATCCCTCCAGTCAGCCATCCATCCAGCCATCCATCCATCCAGCAATCCATCCAGCCATCCATCCATCAATCCATCCATCCAGCCATCCATCCAGCCATCCATTCAGCCATACATTCAGCCATACATTCATCCATCCATCCAGCCATCCATCAATCCATCCATCCATCCAGCCATTCTACCAGCCACCCATCCATCCATCCAGCCAACCAGCCATCCATCCATCCATCCATCCAGTCAGCCATCCAGACATCTAGCCATCCATCCAGCCATCCATCCAGCCATCCACCATCCTTCCATCCCTCCAGCCAGCCATCCATCCAGCCATCCATCCAACCAGCCATCCATCCAACCATCCACCCATTCATCACTCCAGCCAGCCATCCATCCAGCCATCCATCCAGCCAGCCATCCATCCATCCACCCATCCATCCATCCATCCCTCCATCCTGCCATCCATCCAGCCATCCATCCATCCATCCCTCCAGCCAATCGTCCATCCAGCCATCCATCCATCCATCCATCCATCCCTCCAGCCAATCGTCCATCCATCCAGCAATCCATCCAGCCATCCATCCATCAATGGGATCTACCCCATTTATGGGATCTACCCCAGAATACTGAAGGAGGCTGGAGAGGAAATTGCTGAGGCCTTGACAGAAATCTTTGGATCCTCGCTGTCTTCAGGGGATGTCCCGGAGGACTGGAGAATAGCCAATGTTGTTCCTCTGTTTAAGAAGGATAGCAAGGAGAATCCCGGGAACTACAGGCCGGTGAGCCTGACATCAGTGGTAGGGAAATTACTGGAGAGAATTCTTCGAGACAGGATCTACTCCCATTTGGAAGCAAATGGACGTATTAGTGAGAGGCAGCACGGTTTTGTGAAGGGAAGGTCGTGTCTCACTAACTTGATAGAGTTTTTCGAGGAGGTCACTAAGATGATTGATGCAGGTAGGGCAGTAGATGTTGTCTATATGGACTTCAGTAAGGCCTTTGACAAGGTCCCTCATGGTAGACTAGTACAAAAGGTGAAGTCACACGGGATCAGGGGTGAACTGGCAAGGTGGATACAGAACTGGCTAGGCCATAGAAGGCAGAGGGTAGCAATGGAGGGATGCTTTTCTCATTGGAGGGCTGTGACCAGTGGTGTTCCACAGGGATCAGTGCTGGGACCTTTGCTCTTTGTAGTATATATAAATGATTTGGAGGAAAATGTAACTGGTCTGATTAGTAAGTTTGCAGACGACACAAAGGTTGGTGGAATTGCGGATAGCGATGAGGACTGTCTGAGGATACAGCAGGATTTAGATTGTCTGGAGACTTGGGCGGAGAGATGGCAGATGGAGTTTAATCCGGACAAATGTGTGGTAATGCATTTTGGAAGGGCTAATGCAGGTAGGGAATATACAGTGAATGGTAGAACCCTCAAGAGTATTGAAAGTCAAAGAGATCTAGGAGTACAGGTCCACAGGTCATTGAAAGGGGCAACACAGGTGGAGAAGGTAGTCAAGAAGGCATACGGCATGCTTGCCTTCATTGGCCGGGGCATTGAGTATAAGAATTGGCAAGTCATGTTGCAGCTGTATAGAACCTTAGTTAGGCCACACTTGGAGTATAGTGTTCAATTCTGGTCGCCACACTACCAGAAGGATCTGGAGGCTTTAGAGAGGGTGCAGAAGAGATTTACCAGAATGTTGCCTGGTATGGAGGGCATAAGCTATGAGGAGCGATTGAATAAACTCGGTTTGTTCTCACTGGAACGAAGGAGGTTGAGGGGCGACCTGATAGAGGTATACAAAATTATGAGGGGCATAGACAGAGTGGATAGTCAGAGGCTTTTCCCCAGGGTAGAGGGGTCAATTACTAGGGGGCATAGGTTTAAGGTGAGAGGGGCAAAGTTTAGAGTAGATGTACGAGGCAAGTTTTTTACGCAGAGGGTAGTGGGTGCCTGGAACTCACTACCGGAGGAGGTAGTGGAAGCAGGGACGATAGGGACATTTAAGGGGCATCTTGACAAATATATCATTAGGATGGGAATAGAAGGATACGGACCCAGGAAGTGTAGAAGATTGTAGTTTAGTCGGGCAGTATGGTCGGCACGGGCTTGGAGGGCCGAAGGGCCTGTTCCTGTGCTGTACATTTCTTTGTTCTTTGTTCTTTGTTTGTTCAATCCATCCATCCAGCCATCCATCCAGCCATCCATTCAGCCATCCATTCAGCCATCCATTCATCCATCCATCCAGCCATCCATCAATCCATCCATCCATCCAGCCATTCTACCAGCCACCCATCCATCCATCCAGCCAACCAGCCATCCATCAATCCAGCCAGCCAGCCATCCAGACATCTAGCCACCCATCCAGCCATCCATCCAGCCATCCACCATCCTTCCATCCCTCCAGCCAGCCATCCATCCAGCCATCCATCCAACCAGCCATCCATCCAACCATCCACCCATCCATCACACCAGCCAGCCATCCATCCAGCCATCCATCCAGCCAGCCATCCATCCAGCCACCCATCCATCCATCCATCCCTCCATCCTGCCATCCATCCAGCCATCCATCCATCCATCACTCCAGCAAATCGTCCATCCAGCCATCCATCCATCCAGCCATCCAACCAGCCATCCATCCATCCATCCATCCCTCCAGCCAGCCATCCACCCAGCCATCCCTCCATCCATCCGTCCATCCATCCATCCATCCAGCCATCCAACCATCCAGCCAGCGGTCCATCCAGCCATCCCTCCATACAGCCATTCATCCAGCCATCCATCCATCCGTCACCCCCGCCAGCCATCCATCCAGCCATCCCTCCATCCAGCCATGCATCCAGCCATCCATCCATCCATCCATCCATCCAGCCATCCATCCATCCAGCCTTCCAGCCATCCAGCCATCCATCCATCCAACCATCCATCCATCCAGCCATCCATCCATCCATCCATCCAGCCATCCATCAAGCCATCCATCCATCCAGCCATCCATCCAGCCATCCATCCATCCATCCATCCCGCCAGCGAGTCATCCATCCAGCCATCCATCCATCCAGCCATCCATCCTGCCATCCATCCATCCATCCATCCCTCCAGCCAGCCATTCATCCAGCCATCCATCCATCCAGCTATCCGTCCAGCTATCCATCCATCCATCCTTCCATCCCTCCAGCAAGCCATCCATCCAGCCATCCATCCAGCCATCCATCCATCCATCCATCCCTCCAGCCAGCCATCCATCCAGCCATCCCTCCATCCAGCTATCCATCCAGCCATCCATGCATTCATCCATATCTCCATCCAGCCATCCATGCAGCCATTCATCCATCCATCCATACCTCAAGCCAGCCAGCCATCCATTCATCCATCCATCCAGCCATCCATCCAGCCATCCATCCATCAATCCATCCGCCCAGCCAGACATCCATCCAGCCATCCAGCCATCCAGCCATCCATCCATCCATCCATCCATTAATCCATCCCTCCAGCCAGCCATCCATCCAGCCATCCATCCATCCAGCCATCTATTCAGCAATCCATCCATCCATCCATCCCTTCAGCCAGCCATCCATTCGGCCATCCATCCATCCAGCCATCCATCCATCCATCCCTCCAACCAGCCATCCATCCAGCCATCCATCCATCCAGCCATCCATCCAGCCATCCATCCATCCATCCATCCATCCCTCCCGCCAGCCATCCATTCAGCCATCCATCCATCTAGCCATCCACCCAGCCATCCATCCTTCCGTCCCTCCAGCCAGCCATCCATCCAGCCATCCATCCATCCAGCCATCCATCCATCCATCCAGCCATCCATCCAGCCACCCATCCATCCAGCCTTCCAGCCATCCAGCCATCCATCCATCCAACCATCCCTCCAGCCAGCCATCCACCCAGCCATCCCTCCATCCATCCGTCCATCCATCCATCCAGCCATCCAACCATCCAGCCAGCCGTCCAGCCAGCCATCCCTCCATACAGCCATTCATCCAGCCATCCATCCATCCGTCACCCCCGCCAGCCATCCATCCAGCCATCCCTCCATCCAGCCATGCATCCAGCCATCCATCCATCCATCCATCCATCCAGCCAGCCATCCATCCAGCCATCCATCCATCCAGCCTTCCATCCATCCAGCCATCCATTCGGCCATCCATCCATCCAGCCATCCATCCATCCATCCCTCCAGCCAGCCATCCATCCAGCCATCCATCCATCCAGCCATCCATCCAGCCATCCATCCATCCATCCATCCCTCCCGCCAGCCATCCATTCAGCCATCCATCCATCCAGCCATTCATTCAGCCATCCATCCATCCGTCCCTCCAGCCAGCCATCCATCCAGCCATCCATCCATCCAGCCTTCCATCCAGCCATCCATCCATCCATCCTTCCCTCCAGCCAGCCATCCATCCAGCCATCCATCCATCCAGCCGCCCATCCAGCCATCCATACATCCATCCATCCCTCCAGCCAGTCATCCAACCAGCCATCCATCCATCCAGCCATCCATCCATCCATCCATCCATCCATCCCTCCAGCCAGCCATTCATCCAGCCATCCATCCATCCAGCCATCCATCGAGCCATCCATTCATCCATCCATCCCTCCAGCCAGCCATCCATCCAGCCATCCATCCATCCAGCCATCCATCCATCCCTCCAGCCAGCCATCCATCCGGACCTCCATCCATCCAGCCATCCATCCCTCCAGCCAGCCATCCATCCAGCCATCCCTCCATCCAGCCATCCATCCAGCCATCCATGCATTCATCCATCTCTCCATCCAGCCATCCATCCAGCCATTCGTCCATCCATCCATACCTCCAGCCAGCCAGCCATCCATCCATCCATCCATCCAGCCATCCATCCACCCATCCATCCATCAATCCATCCGCCCAGCCAGCCATCCATCCAGCCATCCAGCCATCCAGCCATCCATCCATCCATCTATCCATTAATCCATCCCTCCAGCCAGCCAGCCATCCAGCCATCCATCCATCCAGCCTTCCATTCAGCAATCCGTCCATCCATCCATCCCTTCAGCCAGCCATCCATTCGGCCAACCATCCATCCAGCCATCCATCCATCCATCCCTCCAGCCAGCCATCCATCCAGCCATCCATCCATCCAGCCATCCATCCAGCCATCCATCCATCCATCCATCCCTCCCGCCAGCCATCCATTCAGCCATCCATCCATCCAGCCATCCATCCAGCCATCCATCAATCCATCCGTTCCTCCAGCCAGTCATCCATCCAGCCATCCATCCATCCAGCCTTCCATCCAGCCATCCATCCAACCATCCTTCCATCCAGCCAGCCATCCAACCAGCCATCCATCCATCCAGCCACCCATCCAGCCTTCCATCCATCCAGCCATCCATTCGGCCATCCATCCATCCAGCCATCCATCCATCCATCCCTCCAGCCAGCCATCCATCCAGCCATCCATCCATCCAGCCATCCATCCAGCCATCCATCCATCCATCCATCCCTCCCGCCAGCCATCCATTCAGCCATCCATCCATCCAGCCATTCATTCAGCCATCCATCCATCCGTCCCTCCAGCCAGCCATCCATCCAGCCATCCATCCATCCAGCCTTCCATCCAGCCATCCATCCATCCATCCTTCCCTCCAGCCAGCCATCCATCCAGCCATCCATCCATCCAGCCGCCCATCCAGCCATCCATACATCCATCCATCCCTCCAGCCAGTCATCCAACCAGCCATCCATCCATCCAGCCATCCATCCATCCATCCATCCATCCATCCCTCCAGCCAGCCATTCATCCAGCCATCCATCCATCCAGCCATCCATCGAGCCATCCATTCATCCATCCATCCCTCCAGCCAGCCATCCATCCAGCCATCCATCCATCCAGCCATCCATCCATCCCTCCAGCCAGCCATCCATCCGGACCTCCATCCATCCAGCCATCCATCCCTCCAGCCAGCCATCCATCCAGCCATCCCTCCATCCAGCCATCCATCCAGCCATCCATGCATTCATCCATCTCTCCATCCAGCCATCCATCCAGCCATTCGACCATCCATCCATACCTCCAGCCAGCCAGCCATCCATCCATCCATCCATCCAGCCATCCATCCACCCATCCATCCATCAATCCATCCGCCCAGCCAGCCATCCATCCAGCCATCCAGCCATCCAGCCATCCATCCATCCATCTATCCATTAATCCATCCCTCCAGCCAGCCAGCCATCCAGCCATCCATCCATCCAGCCATCCATTCAGCAATCCGTCCATCCATCCATCCCTTCAGCCAGCCATCCATTCGGCCAACCATCCATCCAGCCATCCATCCATCCATCCCTCCAGCCAGCCATCCATCCAGCCATCCATCCATCCAGCCATCCATCCAGCCATCCATCCATCCATCCATCCCTCCCGCCAGCCATCCATTCAGCCATCCATCCATCCAGCCATCCATCCAGCCATCCATCAATCCATCCGTCCCTCCAGCCAGTCATCCATCCAGCCATCCATCCATCCAGCCTTCCATCCAGCCATCCATCCAACCATCCTTCCATCCAGCCAGCCATCCAACCAGCCATCCATCCATCCAGCCACCCATCCAGCCATCCATCCATCCATCCATCCCTCCAGCCAGTCATCCAACCAGCCATCCATCCATCCAGCCATCCATCCAGCCATCCATCCATCCATCCATCCCTCCAGCCAGCCATTCATCCAGCCATCCATCCATTCAGCCATCCATCCAGCCATCCAACCATCCATTCCTCCAGCAAGCCATCCATCCAGCCATCCATTCATTCAGCCATCCATCCAGCCATCCAACCATTCATCCATCTCTCCAGCCAGCCATACATCCAGCCATCCATCCAGCCATCCATCCATCCATCCATCCCTCCTTCCAGCCAGTCATTAAGCCATCCATCCATCCAGCCAGCCATCCATCCCTCCAGCCAGCCAGTCATCCAGCCATCCCTCCATCCACCCATCCATCCAGCCATCCATCCATCCATCCATCCCTCCAGCCAGCCAACCATCCAGCCATTCCTCCATCCAGCTATCCATCCATCCAGCCAGCCATCCATCCAGCCATCCATCCATCCAGCCATCCATCCATCCAGCCATCCATCCAGCCATCCATCCATCAATCCATCCGCCCAGCCAGCCATCCATCCAGCCATCCATCCACCCATTAATCCATCCCTCCAGCCAGCCATCCATCCAGCCATCCATTCAGCAATCCATCCATCCCTTCCATCCAGCTATCCATCCATCCATCCATCCATCCAGCCATCCATCCAGCCATCCATCCATCCAGCCATCCATCCAGCCATCCATCCATCCATCCATCCAGCCATCCATCCATCCATCCATCCCTCCAGCCAGCCAATCATCCAGCCATCCATCCATCCAGCCATCCATCCAGCCATACATCCATCCATCCATCCCTCCAGCAAGCCATTCATCCAGCCATCCATCCATCCAGCCATCCATCCAGCCATCCATCCATTCATCCCTCCAGCCAGCCATCAATCCAGCCATCCGTCCATCCAGCCATCCATCCAGCCATCCATACATTCATCCATCTCTCCATCCAGCCATCCATCCAGCCATTCATCCATCCATCCATACCTCCAGCCGGCCAGCCATCCATTCATCCATCCATCCAGCCATCCATCCAGCCATCCATCCATCAATCCATCCGACGAGCGAGCCACCCATCCAGCCAACCAGCCACCCCGCCATCCATCCAGCCATCTATCCATTCATCCATCCCTACAGCGAACCATCCATCCAGCCATCCATCCATCCAGCCATCCATTTAGCCATCCATCCATCCATCCATCCCATCAGCCAGACATCCATTCTGCCATCCATCCATCCAGACATACATTCATCCATCCCTCCAGCCAGCCATCCATCCAGCCATCCATCCATCCAGCCATCCATCCAGCCATCCATCCATCCATCCATCCCTCCTGCCAGCCATCCATCCAGCCATCCATCCATCCAACCATCCATCCAGCCATCCATCCGTCCCTCCAGCCAGCCATCCATCCAGCCAACCATCCATCCAGCCATCGATCCAGCCATCCATCCATCCATCCTTCCCTCCAGCCAGCCATCCATCCAGCCATCCATCCATACAGCCACCCATCCAGCCATCCATCCATCCATTCATCCCTCCAGCCAGTCATCCATCCAGCCATCCCTCCATCCAACTATCCATCCAGCCATCCAACCATTCATCCATCTCTCCAGCCAGCCATACATGCTGCCATCCATTCTTCCAGCCATCCATCCAGTCATCCATCCATTCATCCATCCCTCCAGCCAGCCATCCATCCAGCCATCCATCCATCCAGACATCCATCCAGCCACCCCTCCATCCCTCCATCTCTCCAGCCAGCCAGCCATCCAACCATCCATCCCTCCAGCCATCCATCCAGCCATCCATCCATCCATCCCTCCAGCCGGCCATCCATCCATCCATCCCTCCAGCCAGCCATCCATCTAGCCATCCATCCATCCCTCCATCCATCCAGCCATCCTTCCATCCGTCCATCCATCCATCCAGCCATCCATCCAGCCATCCATCCAGCCATCCATCCATCCATCCAGCCAGCCATTCATCCATGCATCCATCCATCCATCCATCCCTCCAGCCAGCCAACCATCCAGCCATCCATCCATCCAGCCATCCATCCATCCAGCCATCCATCCAGCCATCCATCCATCCATCCATCCCTCCATCCATCCGTCCATCCATCCATCCATCCAGCCTTCCATCCATCCATCCAGCCAACCAGCCATCCATCCATCCAGCCAGCCATCCAGACATCCAGCCATCCATCCAGCCGTCCATCCAGCCTTCCATCCATCCTTCCATCCCTCCAGCCAGCCATCCATCCATCCATCCTTCCCTCCAGCCAGCCATCCATCCAGCCATCCATCCATACAGCCACCCATCCAGCCATCCATCCATCCATCCATCCCTCCAGCCAGTCATCCATCCAGCCATCCCTCCATCCAACCATCCATCCAGCCATCCAACCATTCATCCATCTCTCCAGTCAGCCATACATTCAGCCATCCATTCTTCCAGCCATCCATCCAGTCATCCATCCAGCCAGCCATCCCTCCATCCAGCCGTCCATCCAGCCATCCATCCATCCCTCCAGCCAGCCACCCATACAGCCATCCCTCCATCCAGCCATCCATCCAGCCAATAATCCATCCATCCAGCCCTCCAGCCAGCCATCCATCCAGCCTCCCCACCATCCAGCCATCAATCCAGCCATCCATCCATCCCTCCAGCCAGCCAACCATCCAGCCATCCCTCCATCCAGCCATCCATCCAGCCATCCATCCATCCATCCGTCCAGCCAGCCATCCATCGAGCCATCCATCAACCCAGCCAGCCATCCATCCATCAATCCATCCCTCCAGCCAGCCATGCATCCAGACATCCTTCCATCCAGCCGTCCATCCGGCCATCCATCCATGACTCCATTCCTCCAGCCAGCCATCCATCCAACCATCCATCGGTCTAGCCATCCATTCAGCCATCCATCCATCCATCCCTCCAGCCAGCCATCCATCCAGCCTTCCATCCATCCAGCCATCCGTCCAGCCATTCATTAATCCATCCATTCCTCCAGCAAACAATCCATCCAGCCATCCATCCAGCCATCCATCCAGCCATCCATCCATCCATACCTCCAGCCAGCCTTCCATCCAGCCATCCATCCATCCAGCCATCCATCCATCCATACATCCATCCATCCATCCCTCCAGCCAGCCATCCATCCAGCCATCCATCCATCCAGACAGCCATCCAGCCCTCCATCCATCCCTCCAGCCAGCCAACCATCCGGACATCCACCCATCCAGCCATCCACCCAGCCACCCATCCATCCATCCATCTCTCCAGCCAGCCAGCCATCCAGCCATCCATCTATCCAGCCATCCAGCCAGCCATCCATCCAGCCATCCCTCCAGCCACTCAAAATGCTTAACTCGCCGAGAAAATCACTTGTATTCCAAAATGAATGTTTGGCAAAAAATAGTTAATTTTGATGCAAGCCGCTCTGAAACCAACCGGAACATTACTCAAAATGCTTAACCCGCCGAGAAAATCACTTTGGTTCCAAAATGAATGTTCGGCAAATAATAGTTAATGTTTATGCAAGCCGCTCTGAAACCAACTGGCAAATTACTCAAAATGCTTATCTCGCCTAGCCAATCACTCTGTTTCCAAAATGAAAGTTTGGCAAAAAATAGTTAATTTTGATGCAAGCCGCTCTGAAACCAACCGGCATATTACTCAAAATGCTAAACTCGCCGAGAAAATCACTTTGGTTCCAAAATGAATGTTCGGAAAAAAAACAGTTAATTTTGGTGCAAGCCGCTCAGAAACCATCTGGCTGTTACTCAAAATGCTTAACTCGCCGAGAAAATCACTTTCATTCCAAAATGAATATTTGGCAAAAAATGGTTAATATTGATGCAAGCCGCTCTGAAACCAACGGGCACATTACTCAAATTGCTTAACGCGCCGAGAAAATCACTTTCATTCCAAAATAAATGTTTGGCAAAAAATGGTTAATTTTGATGCAAGCCGCTCTGAAACCAACCGGCATATTACTCAAAATGCTTAACTCGCCGAGAAAATCACTTTGGTTCCAAAATGAAACTTCGTCGAAAAATAGTAAATTTTCATGGAAGCCGCTCTGAAACGAACCGCCACATTACTCAAAATGCTTTACTCGCCGAGAAAATCACTTTGGTTCCAAAATGAATGTTCGGCAAAAAATAGTTAATTTTGATGCAAGCCGCTCAGAAACCATCTGGCTGTTACTCAAAATGCTTAACTCGCCGAGAAAATCACTTTCATTCCAAAATGAAAGTTCGTCGAAAAATAGTAAATTTTCATGGAAGCCGCTCTGAAACCAACCGCCACATTACTCAAAATGCATAACTCGCCGAGAAAATCACTTTGTTTACAAAATGAATGTTCGGCAAAAAATAGTTAATTTTGGTGCAAGCCGCTCAGAAACCATATGGCTGTTACTCAAATTGCTTAACGCGCCGAGAAAATCACTTTCATTCCAAAATAAATGTTTGGCAAAAAATGGTTAATTTTGATGCAAGCCGCTCTGAAACCAACCGGCATATTACTCAAAATGCTTAACTCGCCGAGAAAATCACTTTGGTTCCAAAATGAAACTTCGTCGAAAAATAGTAAATTTTCATGGAAGCCGCTCTGAAACGAACCGCCACATTACTCAAAATGCTTTACTCGCCGAGAAAATCACTTTGGTTCCAAAATGAAAGTTCGTCAACAAATAGTACATTTTCATGGAAGCCGCTCTGAAACCAACTGGCAAATTACTCAAAATGCTTATCTCGCCGAGCCAATCACTCTGTTTCCAAAATGAAAGTTTGGCAAAAAATAGTTAATTTTGATGCAAGCCGCTCTGAAACCAACCGGCATATTACTCAAAATGCTTAACTCGCCGGAAAATCACTTTGGTTCCAAAATGAATGTTCGGCAAAAAATAGTTAATTTTGGTGCAAGCCGCTCTGAAACCAACCGACACATTACTCAAAATGCTTAACTCGCCGAGAAAATCACTTTCATTCCAAAATGAAAGTTCGTCGAAAAATAGTAAACTTTCATGGAAGCCGCTCTGAAACCAACCGCCACATTACTCAAAATGCTTAACTCGCCGAGAAAATCACTTTGGTTCCAAAATGAATGTTCGGCAAAAAATAGTTAATTTTGGTGCAAGCCGCTCAGAAACCATATGGCTGTTACTCAAATTGCTTAACACGCCGAGAAAATCACTTTCATTCCAAAATAAATGTTTGGCAAAAAATGGTTAATTTTGATGCAAGCCGCTCTGAAACCAACCGGCATATTACTCAAAATGCTTAACTCGCCGAGAAAATCACTTTGGTTCCAAAATGAATGTTCGGCAAAAAATAGTTAATTTTGGTGCAAGCCGCTCTGAAACCAACCGCCACATTACTCAAAATGCTTAACTCGCCGAGAAAATCACTTTGGTTCCAAAATGAAACTTCGTCGAAAAATAGTAAATTTTCATGGAAGCCGCTCTGAAACGAACCGCCACATTACTCAAAATGCTTTACTCGCCGAGAAAATCACTTTGGTTCCAAAATGAAAGTTCGTCAACAAATAGTACATTTTCATGGAAGCCGCTCTGAAACCAACTGGCAAATTACTCAAAATGCTTATCTCGCCGAGCCAATCACTCTGTTTCCAAAATGAAAGTTTGGCAAAAAATAGTTAATTTTGATGCAAGCCGCTCTGAAACCAACCGGCATATTACTCAAAATGCTTAACTCGCCGGAAAATCACTTTGGTTCCAAAATGAATGTTCGGCAAAAAATAGTTAATTTTGGTGCAAGCCGCTCTGAAACCAACCGACACATTACTCAAAATGCTTAACTCGCCGAGAAAATCACTTTCATTCCAAAATGAAAGTTCGTCGAAAAATAGTAAACTTTCATGGAAGCCGCTCTGAAACCAACCGCCACATTACTCAAAATGCTTAACTCGCCGAGAAAATCACTTTGGTTCCAAAATGAATGTTCGGCAAAAAATAGTTAATTTTGGTGCAAGCCGCTCAGAAACCATATGGCTGTTACTCAAATTGCTTAACGCGCCGAGAAAATCACTTTCATTCCAAAATAAATGTTTGGCAAAAAATGGTTAATTTTGATGCAAGCCGCTCTGAAACCAACCGGCATATTACTCAAAATGCTTAACTCGCCGAGAAAATCACTTTGGTTCCAAAATGAATGTTCGGCAAAAAATAGTTAATTTTGGTGCAAGCCGCTCTGAAACCAACCGCCACATTACTCAAAATGCTTAACTCGCCGGGAAAATCACTTTGGTTCCAAAATGAATGTTCGGCAAAAAATAGTTAATTTTGGTGCAAGCCGCTCAGAAACCATCTGGCTGTTACTCAACATGCTTAACGCGCCGAGAAAATCACTTTCATTCCAAAATGAATGTTTGGCAAAAAATAGTTAATTTTGATGCAAGCCGCTCTGAAACCAACGGGCACATTACTCAAAATGCTTCACTCGCCGAGAAAATCACTTTGGTTCCAAAATGAAAGTTCGTCGAAAAATAGTAAATTTTCATGGAAGCCGCTCTGAAACCAACCGCCACATTACTCAAAATGCTTAACTCGCCGAGAAAATCACTTTGGTTCCAAAATGAATGTTTGGCAAAAAATAGTTAATTTTGATGCAAGCCGCTCTGAAACCAACCGGAACATTACTCAAAATGCTTAACCCGCCGAGAAAATCACTTTGGTTCCAAAATGAATGTTCGGCAAATAATAGTTAATTTTGATGCAAGCCGCTCTGAAACCAACTGGCAAATTACTCAAAATGCTTAACTTGCCGAGAAAATCACTTTGGTTCCAAAATGAATGTTCGACAAAAAATAGTTAATTTTGGTGCAAGCCGCTCAGAAACCATATGGCTGTTACTCAAATTGCTTAACGCGCCGAGAAAATCACTTTCATTCCAAAATGAATGTTTGGCAAAAAATAGTTAATTTTGATGCAAGCCGCTCTGAAACCAACCGGCACATTACTCAAAATGCTTAACTCGCCGAGAAAATCACATGGTTCCAAAATGAAAGTTCGTCGAAAAATAGTAAATTTTGATGCAAGCCGCTCTGAAACTAACCGCCACATTTCTCAAAATGCATAACTCGCCGAGAAAATCACTTTGTTTCCAAAATGAATGTTCGGCAAAAAATAGTTAATTTTGGTGCAAGCCGCTCAGAAACCATATGGCTGTTACTCAAATTGCTTAACGCGCCGAGAAAATCACTTTCATTCCAAAATAAATGTTTGGCAAAAAATGGTTAATTTTGATGCAAGCCGCTCTGAAACCAACCGGCATATTACTCAAAATGCTTAACTCGCCGAGAAAATCACTTTGGTTCCAAAATGAAACTTCGTCGAAAAATAGTAAATTTTCATGGAAGCCGCTCTGAAACGAACCGCCACATTACTCAAAATGCTTTACTCGCCGAGAAAATCACTTTGGTTCCAAAATGAAAGTTCGTCAACAAATAGTACATTTTCATGGAAGCCGCTCTGAAACCAACTGGCAAATTACTCAAAATGCTTATCTCGCCGAGCCAATCACTCTGTTTCCAAAATGAAAGTTTGGCAAAATAAAGTTAATTTTGATGCAAGCCGCTCTGAAACCAACCGGCATATTACTCAAAATGCTTAACTCGCCGGAAAATCACTTTGGTTCCAAAATGAATGTTCGGCAAAAAATAGTTAATTTTGGTGCAAGCCGCTCTGAAACCAACCGACACATTACTCAAAATGCTTAACTCGCCGAGAAAATCACTTTCATTCCAAAATGAAAGTTCGTCGAAAAATAGTAAACTTTCATGGAAGCCGCTCTGAAACCAACCGCCACATTACTCAAAATGCTTAACTCGCCGAGAAAATCACTTTGGTTCCAAAATGAATGTTCGGAAAAAAAACAGTTAATTTTGGTGCAAGCCGCTCAGAAACCATCTGGCTGTTACTCAAAATGCTTAACTCGCCGAGAAAATCACTTTCATTCCAAAATGAATATTTGGCAAAAAATGGTTAATATTGATGCAAGCCGCTCTGAAACCAACGGGCACATTACTCAAATTGCTTAACGCGCCGAGAAAATCACTTTCATTCCAAAATAAATGTTTGGCAAAAAATGGTTAATTTTGATGCAAGCCGCTCTGAAACCAACCGGCATATTACTCAAAATGCTTAACTCGCCGAGAAAATCACTTTGGTTCCAAAATGAAACTTCGTCGAAAAATAGTAAATTTTCATGGAAGCCGCACTGAAACGAACCGCCGCATTACTCAAAATGCTTTACTCGCCGAGAAAATCACTTTGGTTCCAAAATGAATGTTCGGCAAAAAATAGTTAATTTTGATGCAAGCCGCTCAGAAACCATCTGGCTGTTACTCAAAATGCTTAACTCGCCGAGAAAATCACTTTCATTCCAAAATGAAAGTTCGTCGAAAAATAGTAAATTTTCATGGAAGCCGCTCTGAAACCAACCGCCACATTACTCAAAATGCATAACTCGCCGAGAAAATCACTTTGTTTCCAAAATGAATGTTCGGCAAAAAATAGTTAATTTTGGTGCAAGCCGCTCAGAAACCATATGGCTGTTACTCAAATTGCTTAACGCGCCGAGAAAATCACTTTCATTCCAAAATAATTGTTTGGCAAAAAATGGTTAATTTTGATGCAAGCCGCTCTGAAACCAACCGGCATATTACTCAAAATGCTTAACTCGCCGAGAAAATCACTTTGGTTCCAAAATGAAACTTCGTCGAAAAATAGTAAATTTTCATGGAAGCCGCTCTGAAACGAACCGCCACATTACTCAAAATGCTTTACTCGCCGAGAAAATCACTTTGGTTCCAAAATGAAAGTTCGTCAACAAATAGTACATTTTCATGGAAGCCGCTCTGAAACCAACTGGCAAATTACTCAAAATGCTTATCTCGCCGAGCCAATCACTCTGTTTCCAAAATGAAAGTTTGGCAAAAAATAGTTAATTTTGATGCAAGCCGGTCTGAAACCAACCGGCATATTACTCAAAATGCTTAACTCGCCGCAAAATCACTTTGGTTCCAAAATGAATGTTCGGCAAAAAATAGTTAGTTTTGGTGCAAGCCGCTCTGAAACCAACCGACACATTACTCAAAATGCTTAACTCGCCGAGAAAATCACTTTCATTCCAAAATGAAAGTTCGTCGAAAAATAGTAAACTTTCATGGAAGCCGCTCTGAAACCAACCGCCACATTACTCAAAATGCTTAACTCGCCGAGAAAATCACTTTGGTTCCAAAATGAATGTTCGGCAAAAAATAGTTAATTTTGGTGCAAGCCGCTCAGAAACCATATGGCTGTTACTCAAATTGCTTAACGCGCCGAGAAAATCACTTTCATTCCAAAATAAATGTTTGGCAAAAAATGGTTAATTTTGATGCAAGCCGCTCTGAAACCAACCGGCATATTACTCAAAATGCTTAACTCGCCGAGAAAATCACTTTGGTTCCAAAATGAATGTTCGGCAAAAAATAGTTAATTTTGGTGCAAGCCGCTCTGAAACCAACCGCCACATTACTCAAAATGCTTAACTCGCCGAGAAAATCACTTTGGTTCCAAAATGAATGTTCGGCAAAAAATAGTTAATTTTGGTGCAAGCCGCTCAGAAACCATCTGGCTGTTACTCAACATGCTTAACGCGCCGAGAAAATCACTTTCATTCCAAAATGAATGTTTGGCAAAAAATAGTTAATTTTGATGCAAGCCGCTCTGAAACCAACGGGCACATTACTCAAAATGCTTCACTCGCCGAGAAAACCACTTTGGTTCCAAAATGAAAGTTCGTCGAAAAATAGTAAATTTTCATGGAAGCCGCTCTGAAACCAACCGCCACATTACTCAAAATGCTTAACTCGCCGAGAAAATCACTTTGGTTCCAAAATGAATGTTTGGCAAAAAATAGTTAATTTTGATGCAAGCCGCTCTGAAACCAACCGGAACATTACTCAAAATGCTTAACCCGCCGAGAAAATCACTTTGGTTCCAAAATGAATGTTCGGCAAATAATAGTTAATTTTGATGCAAGCCGCTCTGAAACCAACTGGCAAATTACTCAAATTGCTTAACGCGCCGAGAAAATCACTTTCATTCCAAAATGAATGTTTGGCAAAAAATAGTTAATTTTGATGCAAGCCGCTCTGAAACCAAACGGCACATTACTCAAAATGCTTAACTCGCCGAGAAAATCACTTTGGTTCCAAAATGAAAGTTCGTCGAAAAATAGTAAATTTTGATGCAAGCCGCTCTGAAACTAACCGCCACATTACTCAAAATGCATAACTCGCCGAGAAAATCACTTTGTTTCCAAAATGAATGTTCGGCAAAAAATAGTTAATTTTGGTGCAAGCCGCTCAGAAACCATATGGCTGTTACTCAAATTGCTTAACGCGTCCAGAAAATCACTTTCATTCCAAAATAAATGTTTGGCAAAAAATGGTTAATTTTGATGCAAGCCGCTCTGAAACCAACCGGCATATTACTCAAAATGCTTAACTCGCCGAGAAAATCACTTTGGTTCCAAAATGAAACTTCGTCGAAAAATAGTAAATTTTCATGGAAGCCGCTCTGAAACGAACCGCCACATTACTCAAAATGCTTTACTCGCCGAGAAAATCACTTTGGTTCCAAAATGAAAGTTCGTCAACAAATAGTACATTTTCATGGAAGGCGCTCTGAAACCAACTGGCAAATTACTCAAAATGCTTATCTCGCCGAGCCAATCACTCTGTTTCCAAAATGAAAGTTTGGCAAAAAATAGTTAATTTTGATGCAAGCCGCTCTGAAACCAACCGGCATATTACTCAAAATGCTTAACTCGCCGGAAAATCACTTTGGTTCCAAAATGAATGTTCGGCAAAAAATAGTTAATTTTGGTGCAAGCCGCTCTGAAACCAACCGACACATTACTCAAAATGCTTAACTCGCCGAGAAAATCACTTTCATTCCAAAATGAAAGTTCGTCGAAAAATAGTAAACTTTCATGGAAGCCGCTCTGAAACCAACCGCCACATTACTCAAAATGCTTAACTCGCCGAGAAAATCACTTTGGTTCCAAAATGAATGTTCGGCAAAAAATAGTTAATTTTGGTGCAAGCCGCTCAGAAACCATATGGCTGTTACTCAAATTGCTTAACGCGCAGAGAAAATCACTTTCATTCCAAAATAAATGTTTGGCAAAAAATGGTTAATTTTGATGCAAGCCGCTCTGAAACCAACGGGCACATTACTCAAAATGCTTCACTCGCCGAGAAAATCACTTTGGTTCCAAAATGAAAGTTCGTCGAAAAATAGTAAATTTTCATGGAAGCCGCTCTGAAACCCACCGCCACATTACTCAAAATGCTTAACTCGCCGAGAAAATCACTTTGGTTCCAAAATGAATGTTCGGCAAAAATAGTTAATTTTGATGCAAGCCGCTCTGAAACCATCTGGCTGTTACTCAAAATGCTTAACTCGCCGAGAAAATCACTTTCATTCCAAAATGAATGTTTGGCAAAAAATAGTTAATTTTGATGCAAGCCGCTCTGAAACCAACCGGCATATTACTCAAAATGCTTAACTCGCCGGAAAATCACTTTGGTTCCAAAATGAATGTTCGGCAAAAAATAGTTAATTTTGGTGCAAGCCGCTCTGAAACCAACCGACACATTACTCAAAATGCTTAACTCGCCGAGAAAATCACTTTCATTCCAAAATGAAAGTTCGTCGAAAAATAGTAAACTTTCATGGAAGCCGCTCTGAAACCAACCGCCACATTACTCAAAATGCTTAACTCGCCGAGAAAATCACTTTGGTTCCATAATGAATGTTCGGCAAAAAATAGTTAATTTTGGTGCAAGCCGCTCTGAAACCATATGGCTGTTACTCAAAATGCTTAACTCGCCGAGAAAATCACTTTGGTTCCAAAATGAATGTTCGGCAAAAAATAGTTAATTTTGATGCAAGCCGCTCTGAAACCATCTGGCTGTTACTCAAAATGCTTAACTCGCCGAGAAAATCACTTTCATTCCAAAATGAATGTTTGGCAAAAAATGGTTAATTTTGATGCAAGCCATCCATCCATCCAGCCATCCATCCAGCCATACATCCATCCATCCATCCCTCCAGCCAGCCATCCATCCAGCCATCCATCCAGCCATACATCCATCCATCCATCCCTCCAGCCAGCCATCCATCCAGCCATCCATCCATCCACCCAGCCACCCATCCATCCATCCATCTCTCCAGCCAGCCAGCCATCCAGCCATCCATCTATCCAGCCATCCAGCCAGCCATCCATCCAGCCATCCCTCCAGCCAGCCATCCATCCATCTATCCCTCCAGCCAGCCATCCATCCATCCATCCATCCATCCAGCCATCCATCCAGCCATCCATCCATCCATCCGTCCATCCAGCCATCCATCCAGCCATCCATCCAGCCATCCATCCATCCTTCAATCCCTCCAGCCAGCCATCCAACCAGCCATCCATTCAACCAGCCATCCATCGAACCATCCACCCATCCATCACTCCAGCCATCCATCCATCCAGCCATCCATCCATCCAGCCATCCATCCAGCCATCCCTCCATCCATCCATCCATCCATCCCTCCAGCCAGCCATCCATCCAGCCATCCATCCATCCATCCCTCCAGCCAATCGCCCATCCAGCCGCCCATCCATCCAGCCATCCATCCAGCCATCCATCCAGCCATCCATCCCTCCAGCAATCCATCCATCCAACCATTCCTCCATCCAGCCATCCATCCAGCCATCCATCCATCCATCCATCCCTCCAGCCAGATATCCATCCAGCCATCCCTCCATCCATCCGTCCATCCATCCATCCATCCAGCCATCCATCCATCCAGCCTTCCATCCAGCCATCCCTCCATACAGCCATCCATCCAGCCATCCATCCATCCGTCACTCCAGCCAGTCATCCCTCCATCCAGCCATCCATCCAGCCAGCCATCCATCCCTCCAGCCAGCCACCCATCCAGCCATCCCTCCATCCAGCCATCCATCCAGCCAATAATCCATCCATCCATCCCTCCAGCCAGCCATCCATCCAGCCATCCCTCCATCCAGCCATCCATCCAGCCATCCATCCAATCCTCCAGCCAGCCAACCATCCATCCATCCCTCCATCCATCCATCCCTCCAGCAAGCCATTCATCCAGCCATCCATCCATCCAGCCATCCATCCAGCCATCCATCCATTCATCCCTCCCGCCAGCCATCAATCCAGCCATCCGTCCATCCAGCCATCCATCCAGCCATCCATGCATTCATCCATCTCTCCATCCAGCCATCCATCCAGCCATTCATCCATCCATCCATACCTCCAGCCGGCCAGCCATCCATTCATCCATCCATCCAGCCATCCATCCAGCCATCCATCCATCAATCCATCCGCCCAGCCAGCCACCCATCCAGCCAACCAGCCATCCCGCCATCCATCCAGCCATCTATCCATTCATCCATCCCTCCAGCGAACCATCCATCCAGCCATCCATCCATCCAGCCATCCATTTAGCCATCCATCCATCCATCCATCCCATCAGCCAGACATCCATTCGGCCATCCATCCATCCAGACATACATTCATCCATCCCTCCAGCCAGCCATCCATCCAGCCATCCATCCATCCAGCCATCCATCCAGCCATCCATCCATCCATCCATCCCTCCTGCCAGCCATCCATCCAGCCATCCATCCATCCAACCATCCATCCAGCCATCCATCCGTCCCTCCAGCCAGGCATCCATCCAGCCAACCATCCATCCAGCCATCGATCCAGCCATCCATCCATCCATCCTTCCCTCCAGCCAGCCATCCATCCATACAGCCACCCATCCAGCCATCCATCCATCCATTCATCCCTCCAGCCAGTCATCCATCCAGCCATCCCTCCATCCAGCCATCCATCCAGCCATCCAACCATTCATCCATCTCTCCAGCCAGCCATACATTCAGCCATCCATTCTTCCAGCCATCCATCCAGTCATCCATCCATCCATCCATCCCTCCAGCCAGCCATCCATCCAGCCATCCATCCATCCAGACATCCATCCAGCCATCCCTCCATCCATCCATCCCTCCAGCCAGCCATCCATCCAACCATCCCTCCATCCAGCCATCCATCCAGCCATCCATGCATTCATCCATCTCTCCATCCAGCCATCCATCCAGCCATTCATCCATCCATCCATACATCCAGCCAGCCATCCATCCATGCATCCATCCATCCAGCCATCCATCCATCCAGACATCCAGCCATCCATCCAGCCATCCATCCATTCATTCATCCATCCAGCCAGCCATCCATCCAGCTATCCATCCATCCAGCCATCCATCCATCCATCCATCACTTCAGCCAGCCATCCATCCATTCAGCCATCCATCCAGCCATCCATCCATCCATCCATCCCTCCACCAGCCATCCATCCAGCCATCCCTCTATCCAGACATCCATCCAGCCATACATCCATCCATCCATCCCTCCAGCCAGCCATCCATCCAGCCATCGCTCCAGCCATCCATCCATCCAGCCATCCATCCAGCCATCGATCCATCCATCCATCCCTTCAGCCAGATATCATTCCAGCCATCCATCCATCCAGCCATCCATTCAGCCACCCATCCAGCCATCCATCCATCGAGCCATCCATCGATCCATCCATCCATTCCTTCAGCCAGCCATCCATCCAGCCATCCATCCATCCAGCCATCCATCCAGCCATCCATCCATCCAGCCATCCCTCCAGCCAGCCATCCATCCAGCCATCCATCCGTCCAGCCATCCATCCAGCCATCCATCCATCCATCCATCCATCCCTCCAGCCAGCCATCCATCCAGCCATCCATCCTTCCAGCCATCCATCCAGCCATCCATCCAACCATCCATCCCTCCAGCCAGCCTTCCATCCAGCCAGCCCTCCAGCCATCCATCCATAAATCCATCCCTCCAGCCAGCCATGCATCCAGCCATTCTTCCATTAAGCCATCCATCCAGAAATCCATCCATGACTCCATCCCTCCAGCCAGCCATCCATCCATCCATCGATCTAGCCATCCATTCAGCCATCCATCCATCCATCCATCCCTGCAGCCAGCCATCCATCCAGCCTTCCATCCATCCAGGCATCCGTCCAGCCATCCATTAATCCATACATTCCTCCAGCCAGCAATCCATCCAGCCATCCATCCAGCCATCCATTCAGCCATCCATCCATCCATCCATCACTTCATCCAGCCATCCATCCAGCCATCCATCCATCCAGCCATCCATCGAGCCATCCATCCATCCATCCATCCCTCCAGCCAGCCATCCATCCAGCCATCCATCCATCCAGCCACCCATCCATCCATCCATCCATCCATCCCTCCAGCCAGCCATCCATCCGGACATCCATCCATCCAGCCATCCATCCAGCCACCCATCCATCCATCCATCCCTCCAGCCAGCCATCCATCCAGCCATCCATCTATCCAGCGTTCAAACCGCCAACCATCCATCCATCCCTCCAGTCAGCCATCCAACCATCCATCCCGCCAGCCAGCCATCCATCCAGCCATCCATCCATCCAGCAATCCATCCAGCCATCCATCCATCAATCCATCCATCCAGCCATCCATCCAGCCATCCATCTATCCAGCGTTCAAACCGCCAACCATCCATCCATCCCTCCAGTCAGCCATCCAACCATCCATCCATCCATCCAGCCATCCATTCAGCCACCCATCCAGCCATCCATCCATCCAGCCATCCATCGATCCATCCATCCATTCCTTCAGCCAGCCATCCATCCAGCCATCCATCCATCCAGCCATCCATCCAGCCATCCATCCATCCAGCCATCCCTCCAGCCAGCCATCCATCCAGCCATCCATCCGTCCAGCCATCCATCCAGCCATCCATCCATCCATCCATCCCTCCAGCCAGCCAATCATCCAGCCATCCATCCATCCAGCCATCCATCCAGCCATCCATCCATCCATCCAACCTTCCAGCCAGCCATCCATCCAGCCGTCCATCCATCCAGCCATCCATCCAGCCATCCATCCATCCATCCACCCTTCTAGCCAGCCATCCAGCCATCCATTCCTCCATCAAGCCATCCATCCAGCCATCCATCCATCCATCCATCTCTCCAGCCAGCCATACATCCAGCCATCCATCCATTCAGCCATTCATCCAGCCATCCATCCATCCATCCATCCCTCCAGCCAGCCAGCCATTAAGCCATTCATCCATTCAGCCATCCATCCAGCCATCCATCTATCCCTCCAGCCAGCCATCCATCCAGCCATCCCTCCATCCAGCCATCCATCCAGCCATCCATCCATCCATCCATCCAGCCAGCCAACCATCCAGCCATCCCCACATACAGCCATCCATCCATCCATCCATCCCTCCAGCCATTCATCCATCCTGCCATCTATCCATCCAGCCATCCATCCAGCCATCCAGCCATCAATCCATCCCTCCAGCCAGCCATCCATCCAGTCATCCATCCATCCATCCATCACTCCATCCAGCCAACCATCCATCCATTCCTTCAGCCAGCCATCCATCCAGCCATCCATCCATCCAGCCAACCATCCAGCCATCCATCCATCCATCCATCCCTTCAGCCAGCCATCCATCCAGCCATCCATCCGTCCAGCCATCCATCCAGCCATCCATCCATCCATCCATCCCTCCAGCCAGCCATCCATCCAGCCATCCATCCTTCCAGCCATCCATCCAGCCATCCATCCATCCATCCATCCCTCCAGCCAGCCATCCATCCAGCCAGCCCTCCAGCCATCCATCCATCAATCCATCCCTCCACCCAGCCATGCATCCAGCCATTCTTCTATTAAGCCATCCATCCAGACATCCATCCATGACTCCATCCCTCCAGCCAGCCATCCATCCATCCATCGATCTAGCCATCCATTCAGCCATCCATCCATCCATCCATCCCTGCAGCCAGCCATCCATCCAGCCTTCCATCCATCCAGCCATCCGTCCAGCCATCCATTAATCCATCCATTCCTCCAGCCAGCAATCCATCCAGCCATCCATCCAGCCATCCATTCAGCCATCCATCCATCCATCCATCACTTCATCCAGCCATCCATCCAGCCATCCATCCATCCAGCCATCCATCGAGCCATCCATCCATCCATCCATCCCTCCAGCCAGCCATCCATCCAGCCATCCATCCATCCAGCCACCCATCCATCGATCCATCCCTCCAGCCAGCCATCCATCCGGACATCCATCCATCCAGCCATCCATCCAGCCACCCATCCATCCATCCATCCCTCCAGCCAGCCATCCATCCAGCCATCCATCTATCCAGCGTTCAAACCGCCAACCATCCATCCATCCCTCCAGTCAGCCATCCAACCATCCATCCCGCCAGCCAGCCATCCATCCAGCCATCCATCCATCCAGCAATCCATCCAGCCATCCATCCATCAATCCATCCATCCAGCCATCCATCCAGCCATCCATTCAGCCATCCATTCAGCCATACATTCATCCATCCATCCAGCCATCCATCAATCCATCTATCCATCCAGCCATTCTACCAGCCACCCATCCATCCATCCAGCCAACCAGCCATCCATCCATCCATCCATCCAGCCAGCCATCCAGACATCTAGCCATCCATCCAGCCATCCATCCAGCCATCCACCATCCTTCCATCCCTCCAGCCAGCCATCCATCCAGCCATCCATCCAACCAGCCATCCATCCAACCATCCACCCATCCATCACTCCAGCCAGCCATCCATCCAGCCATCCATCCAGCCAGCCATCCATCCATCCACCCATCCATCCATCCATCCCTCCATCCTGCCATCCATCCAGCCATCCATCCATCCATCCCTCCAGCCAATCGTCCATCCAGCCATCCATCCATCCATCCATCCCTCCAGCCAATCGTCCATCCATCCAGCAATCCATCCAGCCATCCATCCATCAATGGGATCTACCCCATTTATGGGATCTACCCCAGAATACTGAAGGAGGCTGGAGAGGAAATTGCTGAGGCCTTGACAGAAATCTTTGGATCCTCGCTGTCTTCAGGGGATGTCCCGGAGGACTGGAGAATAGCCAATGTTGTTCCTCTGTTTAAGAAGGGTAGCAAGGATAATCCCGGGAACTACAGGCCGGTGAGCCTGACATCAGTGGTAGGGAAATTACTGGAGAGAATTCTTCGAGACAGGATCTACTCCCATTTGGAAGCAAATGGACGTATTAGTGAGAGGCAGCACGGTTTTGTGAAGGGAAGGTCGTGTCTCACTAACTTGATAGAGTTTTTCGAGGAGGTCACTAAGATGATTGATGCAGGTAGGGCAGTAGATGTTGTCTATATGGACTTCAGTAAGGCCTTTGACAAGGTCCCTCATGGCAGACTAGTACAAAAGGTGAAGTCACACGGGATCAGGGGTGAACTGGCAAGGTGGATACAGAACTGGCTAGGCCATAGAAGGCAGAGGGTAGCAATGGAGGGATGCTTTTCTCATTGGAGGGCTGTGACCAGTGGTGTTCCACAGGGATCAGTGCTGGGACCTTTGCTCTTTGTAGTATATATAAATGATTTGGAGGAAAATGTAACTGGTCTGATTAGTAAGTTTGCAGACGACACAAAGGTTGGTGGAATTGCGGATAGCGATGAGGACTGTCTGAGGATACAGCAGGATTTAGATTGTCTGGAGACTTGGGCGGAGAGATGGCAGATGGAGTTTAATCCGGACAAATGTGTGGTAATGCATTTTGGAAGGGCTAATGCAGGTAGGGAATATACAGTGAATGGTAGAACCCTCAAGAGTATTGAAAGTCAAAGAGATCTAGGAGTACAGGTCCACAGGTCATTGAAAGGGGCAACACAGGTGGAGAAGGTCGTCAAGAAGGCATACGGCATGCTTGCCTTCATTGGCCGGGGCATTGAGTATAAGAATTGGCAAGTCATGTTGCAGCTGTATAGAACCTTAGTTAGGCCACACTTGGAGTATAGTGTTCAATTCTGGTCGCCACACTACCAGAAGGATGTGGAGGCTTTAGAGAGGGTGCAGAAGAGATTTACCAGAATGTTGCCTGGTATGGAGGGCATAAGCTATGAGGAGCGATTGAATAAACTCGGTTTGTTCTCACTGGAACGAAGGAGGTTGAGGGGCGACCTGATAGAGGTATACAAAATTATGAGGGGCATAGACAGAGTGGATAGTCAGAGGCTTTTCCCCAGGGTAGAGGGGTCAATTACTAGGGGGCATAGGTTTAAGGTGAGAGGGGCAAAGTTTAGAGTAGATGTACGAGGCAAGTTTTTTACGCAGAGGGTAGTGGGTGCCTGGAACTCACTACCGGAGGAGGTAGTGGAAGCAGGGACGATAGGGACATTTAAGGGGCATCTTGACAAATATATCATTAGGATGGGAATAGAAGGATACGGACCCAGGAAGTGTAGAAGATTGTAGTTTAGTCGGGCAGTATGGTCGGCACGGGCTTGGAGGGCCGAAGGGCCTGTTCCTGTGCTGTACATTTCTTTGTTCTTTGTTCTTTGTTTGTTCAATCCATCCATCCAGCCATCCATCCAGCCATCCATTCAGCCATCCATTCAGCCATCCATTCATCCATCCATCCAGCCATCCATCAATCCATCCATCCATCCAGCCATTCTACCAGCCACCCATCCATCCATCCAGCCAACCAGCCATCCATCCATCCATCCAGCCAGCCATCCAGACATCTAGCCACCCATCCAGCCATCCATCCAGCCATCCACCATCCTTCCATCCCTCCAGCCAGCCATCCATCCAGCCATCCATCCAACCAGCCATCCATCCAACCATCCACCCATCCATCACTCCAGGCAGCCATCCATCCAGCCATCCATCCAGCCAGCCATCCATCCAGCCACCCATCCATCCATCCATCCCTCCAGCCTGCCATCCATCCAGCCATCCATCCCTCCAGCAAATCGTCCATCCAGCCATCCATCCATCCAGCCATCCAACCAGCCATCCATCCATCCATCCATCCCTCCAGCCAGCCATCCACCCAGCCATCCCTCCATGCATCCGTCCATCCATCCATCCATCCAGCCATCCAACCATCCAGCCAGCCGTCCATCCAGCCATCCCTCCATACAGCCATTCATCCAGCCATCCATCCATCCGTCACCCCCGCCAGCCATCCATCCAGCCATCCCTCCATCCAGCCATGCATCCAGCCATCCATCCATCCATCCATCCATCCATCCAGCCATCCATCCAGCCATCCATCCATCCAGCCTTCCAGCCATCCAGCCATCCATCCATCCAACCATCCATCCATCCAGCCATCCATCCATCCATCCATCCATCCAGCCATCCATCAAGCCATCCATCCATCCAGCCATCCATCCAGCCATCCATCCATCCATCCCGCCAGCGAGTCATCCATCCAGCCATCCATCCATCCAGCCATCCATCCTGCCATCCATCCTTCCATCCATCCCTCCAGCCAGCCATTCATCCAGCCATCCATCCATCCAGCCATCCGTCCAGCTATCCATCCATCCATCCTTCCATCCCTCCAGCAAGCCATCCATCCAGCCATCCAGCCATCCATCCAGCCATCCATCCATCCATCCATCCCTCCAGCCAGCCATCCATCCAGCCATCCCTCCATCCAGCTATCCATCCAGCCATCCATGCATTCATCCATATCTCCATCCAGCCATCCATGCAGCCATTCATCCATCCATCCATACCTCAAGCCAGCCAGCCATCCATTCATCCATCCATCCAGCCATCCATCCAGCCATCCATCCATCAATCCATCCGCTCAGCCAGACATCCATCCAGCCATCCAGCCATCCAGCCATCCATCCATCCATTAATCCATCCCTCCAGCCAGCCATCCATCCAGCCATCCATCCATCCAGCCATCCATTCAGCAATCCATCCATCCATCCATCCCTTCAGCCAGCCATCCATTCGGCCATCCATCCATCCAGCCATCCATCCATCCATCCCTCCAGCCAGCCATCCATCCAGCCATCCATCCATCCAGCCATCCATCCAGCCATCCATCCATCCATCCATCCATCCCTCCCGCCAGCCATCCATTCAGCCATCCATCCATCTAGCCATCCATCCAGCCATCCATCCTTCCGTCCCTCCAGCCAGCCATCCATCCAGCCATCCATCCATCCAGCCATCTATCCATCCATCCAGCCATCCATCCAGCCACCCATCCATCCAGCCTTCCAGCCATCCAGCCATCCATCCATCCAACCATCCCTCCAGCCAGCCATCCACCCAGCCATCCCTCCATCCATCCGTCCATCCATCCATCCATCCAGCCATCCAACCATCCAGCCAGCCGTCCAGCCAGCCATCCCTCCATACAGCCATTCATCCAGCCATCCATCCATCCGTCACCCCCGCCAGCCATCCATCCAGCCATCCCTCCATCCAGCCATGCATCCAGCCATCCATCCATCCATCCATCCATCCATCCAGCCATCCATCCAGCCATCCATCCATCCAGCCTTCCAGCCATCCAGCCATCCATCCATCCAACCATCCATCCATCCAGCCATCCATCCATCCATCCATCCAGCCATCCTTCAAGCCATCCATCCATCCAGCCATCCATCCAGCCATCCATCCATCCATCCATCCCGCCAGCGAGTCATCCATCCAGCCATCCATTCATCCAGCCATCCATCCTGCCATCCATCCATCCATCCATCCCTCCAGCCAGCCATTCATCCAGCCATCCATCCATCCAGCCATCCATCCAGCCATCCATCCATCCATCCGTCCCTCCAGCCAGCCATCCATCCAGCCATCCATCCATCCAGCCTTCCATCCAGCCATCCATCCAGCCATACATCCATCCATCCATCCCTCCAGCCAGCCATCCATCCAGCCATCCCTCCATCCAGCCATCCATCCAGCCATCCATGCATTCATCCATCTCTCCATCCAGCCATCCATCCAGCCATTCATCCATCCATCCATACCTCCAGCCAGCCAGTCATCCATCCATCCAGCCATCCATCCAGCCATCCATCCATCAATCCATCTGCCCAGCCAGACATCCATCCAGCCATCCAGCCATCCAGCCATCCATCCATCCATCCATCCATTAATCCATCCCTCCAGCCAGCCAATCATCCAGCCATCCATCCATCCAGCCATCCATTCAGCAATCCATCCATCCATCCATCCATTCAGCCAGCCATCCAATCGGCCATCCATCCATCCAGCCATCCATCCATCCATCCCTCCAGCCAGCCATCCATCCAGCCATCCATCCATCCAGCCATCCATCCAGCCATCCATCCATCCATCCATCCCTCCCGCCAGCCATCCATTCAGCCATCCATCCATCCAGCCATCCATTCAGCCATCCATCCTTCCGTCCCTCCAGCCAGCCATCCATCCAGCCATCCATCCATCCAGCCTTCCATCCAGCCATCCATCCATCCATCCTTCCCTCCAGCCAGCCATCCATCCAGCCATCCATCCATCCAGCCGCCCATCCAGCCATCCATACATCCATCCATCCCTCCAGCCAGTCATCCAACCAGCCATCCATCCATCCAGCCATCCATCCATCCATCCATCCATCCATCCCTCCAGCCAGCCATTCATCCAGCCATCCATCCATCCAGCCATCCATCGAGCCATCCATTCATCCATCCATCCCTCGAGCCAGCCATCCATCCAGCCATCCATCCATCCAGCCATCCATCCATCCCTCCAGCCAGCCATCCATCCGGACCTCCATCCATCCAGCCATCCATCCCTCCAGCCAGCCATCCATCCAGCCATCCCTCCATCCAGCCATCCATCCAGCCATCCATGCATTCATCCATCTCTCCATCCAGCCATCCATCCAGCCATTCGTCCATCCATCCATACCTCCAGCCAGCCAGCCATCCATCCATCCATCCATCCAGCCATCCATCCACCCATCCATCCATCAATCCATCCGCCCAGCCAGCCATCCATCCAGCCATCCAGCCATCCAGCCATCCATCCATCCATCCATCCATTAATCCATCCCTCCAGCCAGCCAGCCATCCAGCCATCCATCCATCCAGCCATCCATTCAGCAATCCATCCATCCATCCATCCCTTCAGCCAGCCATCCATTCGGCCAACCAACCATCCAGCCATCCATCCATCCATCCCTCCAGCCAGCCATCCATCCAGCCATCCATCCATCCAGCCATCCATCCAGCCATCCATCCATCCATCCATCCCTGCCGCCAGCCATCCATTCAGCCATCCATCCATCCAGCCATCCATCCAGCCATCCATCAATCCATCCGTCCCTCCAGCCAGTCATCCATCCAGCCATCCATCCATCCAGCCTTCCATCCAGCCATCCATCCAACCATCCTTCCATCCAGCCAGCCATCCAACCAGCCATCCATCCATCCAGCCACCCATCCAGCCATCCATCCATCCATCCATCCCTCCAGCCAGTCATCCAACCAGCCATCCATCCATCCAGCCATCCATCCAGCCATCCATCCATCCATCCATCCCTCCAGCCAGCCATTCATCCAGCCATCCATCCATTCAGCCATCCATCCAGCCATCCAACCATCCATTCCTCCAGCAAGCCATCCATCCAGCCATCCATTCATTCAGCCATCCATCCAGCCATCCAACCATTCATCCATCTCTCCAGCCAGCCATACATCCAGCCATCCATCCAGCCATCCATCCATCCATCCATCCCTCCTTCCAGCCAGTCATTAAGCCATCCATCCATCCAGCCAGCCATCCATCCCTCCAGCCAGCCAGTCATCCAGCCATCCCTCCATCCAGCCACCCATCCAGCCATCCATCCATCCATCCATCCCTCCAGCCAGCCAACCATCCAGCCATCCCACCATCCAGCTATCCATCCATCCAGCCAGCCATCCATCCAGCCATCCATCCATCCAGCCATCCATCCATCCAGCCATCCATCCAGCCATCCATCCATCAATCCATCCGCCCAACCAGCCATCCATCCAGCCATCCATCCACCCATTAATCCATCCCTCCAGCCAGCCATCCATCCAGCCATCCATTCAGCAATCCATCCATCCCTTCCATCCAGCTATCCATCCATCCATCCATCCATCCATCCATCCAGCCATCCATCCATCCAGCCAGGGGGAGTGAGGGGAGGAAGGGGGAGGGAGGGGAGGAAGGGGGAGGGAGGGGAGGAAGGGGGGAGGGGAGGGGAGGAAGGGGTGGAGGGAGGGGAGGGAAGGGGGAGGGAGGGGGGAGGGAGGGAGGGGGAGGAGGAGGGGGAGGGAGGGGGAGGGAGGGGGGAGGAAGGGGGGGGAGGGAGGGGGAGGAAGGGGGGG
>NW_027309260.1:37500-43859 GCF_047496885.1 Scyliorhinus torazame | reverse complement strand
TGAGAAGAAAGTGGTTTATGACTTGTCCAGAGAGGAAATTGGTTCATGACTTGTCCAGAGAGGAAAGTGGTTTATGACTTGTCCAGAGAAGAAAGTGGTTCATGACTTGTCCAAAGAGGAGAGTGGTTTATGACTTGTCCAACTGGTTTATGACTTGTCCAGAGAGGAAAGTGGTTTATGACTTGTCCAGAGAAGAAAGTGGTTTATGACTTGTCCAGAGAGGAGAGTGGTTTATGACTTGTCCAGAGAGGAAACTGGTTTATGACTTGTCCAGAGTGGAAAGTGGTTTATGACTTGTCCAACTGGTTTATGACTTGTCCAGAGAGGAAACTGGTTTATGACTTGTCCAAAGAGGAAAGTGGTTTATGACTTGTCCAACTGGTTTATGACTTGTCCAGAGTGGAAAGTGGTTTATGACTTGTCCAACTGGTTTATGACTTGTCCAGAGAGGAAACTGGTTTATGACTTGTCCAAAGAGGAAAGTGGTTTATGACTTGTCCAGAGAAGAAAGTGGTTTATGACTTGTCCAGAGAGGAGAGTGGTTTATGACTTGTCCAACTGGTTTATGACTTGTCCAGAGAGGAAACTGGTTTATGACTTGTCCAAAGAGGAAAGTGGTTTATGACTTGTCCAGAGAAGAAAGTGGTTTATGACTTGTCCAGAGAGGAGAGTGGTTTATGACTTGTCCAACTGGTTTATGACTTGTCCAGAGAGGAAACTGGTTTATGACTTGTCCAGAGTGGAAAGTGGTTTATGACTTGTCCAACTGGTTTATGACTTGTCCAGAGAGGAAAGTGGTTTATGACTTGTCCAACTGGTTTATGACTTGTCCAGAGAGGAAACTGGTTTATGACTTGTCCAGAGTGGAAAGTGGTTTATGACTTGCCCAATATTGTTTTGGTTAATGAGTTGTCACTTCAACTTGCGGCTGCGGTTTTGCTTGAATAACTGTTGCCGGGCTTAATACACGTCCCAGCGGGCGAATTTGAAGGGGGTGCCCGGGCTTGGGGTCACGTTGGTGGGGTGGTGGAGGGTCTGTGTGCCCTTCGGTCCTGGTCCCGTTGGGAAGGAGGTAGGCGTGCTGCCGAGTGTGCTTCCCCGGACGGGAGGAGCGGTTCAAATCGTGTGCCTTCGGCGGTGGCGGGGAGAGAGCGCAGCTGGGGCGGGTGCGGTGTGGAGACGGAGTCCCTTCTTCCCCGAGGGGGCTAGGGCACTGCCGGTGCGGGTGCAGGCTTACGGCCCGGTGCCTTTTGGTGTTGGGGGTTGCGGTTGGGGTTCGGTTTAGGGTTAGGCGATAGGGTTAGGGATAGGGTTAGGGTTAGGGATAGGGTTAGGCGATAGGGTTAGGGATAGGGTTAGGGTTAGGGTTAGGGATAGGGTTAGGGTTAGGGTTAGGGATAGGGTTAGGGTTAGGGTTAGGGATAGGGTTAGGGTTAGGGATAGGGTTAGGGTTAGGCGATAGGGTTAGGGTTAGGGATAGGGTTAGGGTTAGGCGATAGGGTTAGGGTTAGGGATAGGGTTAGGGTTAGGCGATAGGGTTAGGGTTAGGGATAGGGTTAGGGTTAGGGATAGGGTTAGGGTTAGGGTTAGGGATAGGGTTAGGGTTAGGGATAGGGTTAGGCGATAGGGTTAGGGTTAGGGTTAGGGTTAGGGTTAGGGATAGGGTTAGGGTTAGGGATAGGGTTAGGGTTAGGCGATGGGGTTAGAGCTAGGGTTAGGGTTAGGGTTAGGGATAGGTTTAGGGTTAGGGGATAGGGTTAGGGTTAGGGATAGGGTTAGGGTTAGGGTTAGGGTTAGGCGATAGGGTTAGGGATAGGGTTAGGGTTAGGCGATAGGGTTAGGGATAGGGTTAGGGTTAGGGTTAGGGATAGGGTTAGGGTTAGGGTTAGGGTTAGGGATAGGGTTAGGGTTAGCGTTAGGGATAGGGTTAGGGTTAGGGATAGGGTTAGGGTTAGGGTTAGGGATAGGGTTAGGGTTAGGGATAGGGTTAGGGATAGGGTTAGGGTTAGGCGATGGGGTTAGAGTTAGGGATAGGGTTAGGGTTAGGGTTAGGGATAGGGTTAGGGTTAGGCGATAGGGTTAGGGATACGGTTAGGGGTAGGGATAGGGAGTATCTGGGACGGGCAGAGACTCCTCGGCGGTCCCCCCGGTCCCTGGCGGGCAGACGGACCTCCTGGGCCGGAGGCAGCCTCCGCCGGCGTTACACCCTGTCCCTGGCGGGCAGAGGGACCTCCTGGGCCGGGTGCAGCCTCCGCCGGCGGACCCCCCGGTCCCTGGCGGGCAGAGGGAGCTCCTGGGCCGGGTGCAGCCTCCGGCGGCGGTCCCCCCGGTCCCTGGCGGGCAGAGGGAGCTCCTGGGCCCGGTGCCGCCTCCGCCGGCGGTCCCCCCGGTCCCTGGCGGGCAGAGGGACCTCCTGGGCCGGGTGCAGCCTCCGCCGGAGGACCCCCCGGTCCCTGGCGGGCAGAGGGAGCTCCTGGGCCGGGTGCAGCCTCCGGCGGCGGTCCCCCCGGTCACTGGCGGGCAGAGGGAGCTCCTGGGCCCGGTGCAGCCTCCGCCGGCGGTCCCCCCGGTCCCTGGCGGGCAGAGGGAGCTCCTGGGCCGGGTGCAGCCTCCGGCGGCGGTCCCCCCGGCCCCTGGCGGGCAGAGGGAGCTCCTGGGCCCGGTGCAGCCTCCGCCGGCGGTCCGCCCGGTCCCTGGCGGGCAGAGGGACCTCCTGGGCCGGGTGCAGCCTCCGCCGGCGGTCCCCCCCGGTCCCTGGCGGGCAGAGGGAGCTCCTGGGCCGGGTGCAGCCTCCGGCGGCGGTCCCCCCGGTCCCTGGCGGGCAGAGGGAGCTCGTGGGCCCGGTGCAGCCTCCGCCGGCGGTCCCCCCGGTCCCTGGCGGGCAGAGTGACCTCCTGGGCCGGGTTCAGCCTCCGCCGGCGGTCCCCCCGGTTCCTGGCGGGCAGAGGGAGCTCCTGGGCCGGGCTCAGCCTCCGCCGGCGGTCCCCCCGGTCCCTGGCGGGCAGAGTGACCTGCTGGGCCCGGTGCAGCCTCCGCCGGCGGTCCCCCCGGTTCCTGGCGGGCAGAGGGAGCTCCTGGGCCCGGTGCAGACTCCCCCGGCGGTGCACCGGTCCCCGGCGGGCAGAGGGCGCTCGTGTACCGGGTGCAGCGTCCGCCGGCGGTGCACCGGTCCCTGGCGGGCTCAGAGAGCGCCTCGGCCGGGGATCGTCTCGTCCCAACGTCCGCCTGGTCCGTGGCCCGCAGGGGGCGCTGTCGGGCGGGGTACGGCCACGGCCCGACGTGCCTCCGGTGGGCTGCGGTCAGTGTGTGCCGCCGTTGGCCGGCTGCGGGGCTTGGTGCTGTTCCAGCCGTGCGTTAGGTGGGCGAACGGCAGGGGGCGCCCCTTGGGCGGGTGGCGGGCCCCGCGCGGGCCAGCCGTGGGGGGTCACGGTCCGCCGCCGGGGCGTCCAAAGGGCGGCGAGAGGCCGTCCGCCGGTGCTGACAAGTCATAAACCAGCGGCGGTGACAAGTCATAAACCAGCGGCGGTGACAAGTCATAAACCAGCGGCGGTGACAAGTCATAAACCAGCGGCGGTGACAAGTCATAAACCAGGACAAGGTTGTTGACGGCGCCGGGCGGCGGCGAAGCGGCTCACCCCGGGGCAGGGTGGCGATTCGAGGAGGGGCGCCCACCCGGCCGCCAAGGCCGCCGCCGCCGGCGGGGGCCGGGGGCGCCGTTTTGAAAAAGAACCGTAGGCCGGATGGGGTCCGATCCACCCACCTTATGCCGACGCCGAGACCTCATTCCCGGCATGACTACCGGTGGTCCGTCCCGCTGGTCTGCCACTTGCGTTTGGCGTCACGAGGGGTTGGCGGGGTACCTGCAGATTGGTAGGAGGTGGAAAATCGAGAAATGGACTTTGGTCGGAAAGGTCCCCTCGAGCCTCCAGGTCTGCGGAGACCGACCCGGGCTGCCGCCCCGCCGGCCGCTCGGCCCGATCGGGCGCGAATTTCTTCCGATTTTCGCCCTTTTTTCGGGTTTTCGGCCGGCGCTCCAAACGGCGGCCCGACGCCCCGCCGAGGCCGGGGACGTCTCTCCGGAGCGCGAGGGACCGGATCAGACCTCGTCGGCACTGGCATGGCCACCGCAACGCTCGGACTTAGCCTGGGGAGGCTGGTCGAGGCGGTGGCAAGTCATGAACCAGTGGAGTCTGGCGGAGACTGTGGCAAGTCATAAACCAGTCGGACTTAGCCTGTGGAGGCTGGTCCAGGCAGCGGCAAGTCATAAACCAGTCGGACTTAGCCTGTGGAGGCAGGTCCAGGCAGTGGCAAGTCATAAACCAGTCGGACTCAGCCTGTGGAGGCAGGGCCAGGCAGTGGCAAGTCATGAACCAGTGGCAAATCATAAACCAGTCGGACTTAGCCTGTGGAGGCAGGTCCAGGCAGTGGCAAGTCATGAACCAGTGGCAAATCATAAACCAGTCGGACTTAGCCTGTGGAGGCAGGTCCAGGCAGTGGCAAGTCATGAACCAGTGGCAAATCATAAACCAGTCGGACTTAGCGTGTGGAGGCAGGGCCAGGCAGTGGCAAGTCATGAACCAGTGGCAAATCATAAACCAGTCGGACTTAGCCTGTGGAGGCAGGGCCAGGCAGTGGCAAGTCATGAACCAGTGG
This sequence comes from Scyliorhinus torazame, assembly GCF_047496885.1. Taxonomy (NCBI): domain Eukaryota; kingdom Metazoa; phylum Chordata; class Chondrichthyes; order Carcharhiniformes; family Scyliorhinidae; genus Scyliorhinus; species Scyliorhinus torazame. Next base: position 39,206 of record NW_027309260.1, on the reverse strand, counting down.
CAAATCATAAACCAGTCGGACTTAGCCTGTGGAGGCAGGGCCAGGCAGTGGCAAGTCATGAACCAGTGGCAAGTCATAAACCAGTCGGACTTAGCCTGTGGAGGCAGGGCCAGGCAGTGGCAAGTCATAAACCAGTCGGACTTAGCCTCTGGCGACTTCCAGGAGGTCTATGAGGTCCTGTGCCGCCGCTTTACCGGGGCCAAGGTTGCAGGAGAGCGGAACGGAGGAGTGGATTGGTCCCGCCGACGGGGCACGTGCATATATGAAAAGTGCACCCTACCGTTAGTTAATCACTTGCCCTCGGAAGTGTATGAGGTCGTGTCCAGCCGTGGTACCGGGGACACAGTGGGGGTGTTCCCGCTAAAGGGAGCGGATTGGTCCCGCCGAGCTGCCACTTGCATTTGTGGTCGAGTGTCTCGGACAGCTGGTTAACCACTTGCCCTCGGTAGTGCCGATGAGGTTTTGAAAAAGCCGATCTGCGGGGACTTGGAGCGCCTTCCTCGGATGGACTACCGGGCGCCCTCCCGCCGATTTGCCATTTGCGTTTGGCGTCCCGAGGGGTTGGCGGGGTACCTGCAGATTGGTAGGAGGTGGAAAATCGAGAAATGGACTTTGGTCGGAAAGGTCCCCTCGAGCCTCCAGGTCTGCGGAGACCGACCCGGGCTGCCGCCCCGCCGGCCGCTCGGCCCGATCGGGCGCGAATTCTTTCCGATTTTCGCCCTTTTTTCGGGTTTTCGGCCGGCGCTCCAAACGGCGGCCCGACGCCCCGCCGAGGCCGGGCACGGCTCCCCGCCGCGCAAGGGGCCGTGTTTGCCTTGGTCTGCCTTGGAATTGTCACCAAACGCCCGCGCTTCGCCTGGGGAGGCTGGCCGAGTCGGTGGCAAGTCATGAACCAGTGGAGGCTGGTGGAGACAGTGGCAAATCATAAACCAGTCGGACTTAGCCTGTGGAGGCTGGTGGAGACAGTGGCAAGTCATAAACCAGTCGGACTTAAGCCTGTGGAGGCAGGTCCAGGCAGTGGCAAGTCATGAACCAGTCGGACTCAGCCTGTGGAGGCAGGTCCAGGCAGTGGCAAGTCATGAACCAGTGGCAAATCATAAACCAGTCGGACTCAGCCTGTGGAGGCAGGGCCAGGCAGTGGCAAGTCATGAACCAGTGGCAAATCATAAACCAGTCGGACTCAGCCTGTGGAGGCAGGTCCAGGCAGTGGCAAGTCATGAACCAGTGGGAAATCATAAACCAGTCGGACTCAGCCTGTGGAGGCAGGTCCAGGCAGTGGCAAGTCATGAACCAGTGGCAAATCATAAACCAGTCGGACTCAGCCTGTGGAGGCAGGGCCAGGCAGTGGCAAGTCATGAACCAGTGGAGACAGTGGCAAATCATAAACCAGTCGGACTTAGCCTGTGGAGGCTGGTGGAGACAGTGGCAAGTCATAAACCAGTCGGACTTAGCCTGTGGAGGCAGTTCCAGGCAGTGGCAAGTCATGAACCAGTGGAGACAGTGGCAAATCATAAACCAGTCGGACTTGTCCTGTGGAGGCTGGTGGAGACAGTGGCAAGTCATAAACCAGTCGGACTTAGCCTGTGGAGGCAGGTCCAGGCAGTGGCAAGTCATGAACCAGTGGAGACAGTGGCAAATCATAAACCAGTCGGACTTAGCCTGTGGAGGCTGGTGGAGACAGTGGCAAGTCATAAACCAGTCGCACT
>NW_027309260.1:17500-25000 GCF_047496885.1 Scyliorhinus torazame | reverse complement strand
ATGACTTGTCCAGAGAAGAAAGTGGTTTATGACTTGTCCAGAGAGGAGAGTGGTTTATGACTTGTCCAGAGAGGAAACTGGTTTATGACTTGTCCAGAGTGGAAAGTGGTTTATGACTTGTCCAACTGGTTTATGACTTGTCCAGAGAGGAAACTGGTTTATGACTTGTCCAAAGAGGAAAGTGGTTTATGACTTGTCCAACTGGTTTATGACTTGTCCAGAGAAGAAAGTGGTTTATGACTTGTCCAGAGAGGAGAGTGGTTCATGACTTGTCCAGAGAGGAGAGTGGTTTATGACTTGTCCAACTGGTTTATGACTTGTCCAGAGAGGAAACTGGTTTATGACTTGTCCAAAGAGGAAAGTGGTTTATGACTTGTCCTGAGAAGAAAGTGGTTTATGACTTGTCCAGAGAGGAAATTGGTTCATGACTTGTCCAGAGAGGAAAGTGGTTTATGACTTGTCCAGAGAAGAAAGTGGTTCATGACTTGTCCAAAGAGGAGAGTGGTTTATGACTTGTCCAACTGGTTTATGACTTGTCCAGAGAGGAAAGTGGTTTATGACTTGTCCAGAGAAGAAAGTGGTTTATGACTTGTCCAGAGAGGAGAGTGGTTTATGACTTGTCCAGAGAGGAAACTGGTTTATGACTTGTCCAGAGTGGAAAGTGGTTTATGACTTGTCCAACTGGTTTATGACTTGTCCAGAGAGGAAACTGGTTTATGACTTGTCCAAAGAGGAAAGTGGTTTATGACTTGTCCAACTGGTTTATGACTTGTCCAGAGTGGAAAGTGGTTTATGACTTGTCCAACTGGTTTATGACTTGTCCAGAGAGGAAACTGGTTTATGACTTGTCCAAAGAGGAAAGTGGTTTATGACTTGTCCAGAGAAGAAAGTGGTTTATGACTTGTCCAGAGAGGAGAGTGGTTTATGACTTGTCCAACTGGTTTATGACTTGTCCAGAGAGGAAACTGGTTTATGACTTGTCCAAAGAGGAAAGTGGTTTATGACTTGTCCAGAGAAGAAAGTGGTTTATGACTTGTCCAGAGAGGAGAGTGGTTTATGACTTGTCCAACTGGTTTATGACTTGTCCAGAGAGGAAACTGGTTTATGACTTGTCCAGAGTGGAAAGTGGTTTATGACTTGTCCAACTGGTTTATGACTTGTCCAGAGAGGAAAGTGGTTTATGACTTGTCCAACTGGTTTATGACTTGTCCAGAGAGGAAACTGGTTTATGACTTGTCCAGAGTGGAAAGTGGTTTATGACTTGCCCAATATTGTTTTGGTTAATGAGTTGTCACTTCAACTTGCGGCTGCGGTTTTGCTTGAATAACTGTTGCCGGGCTTAATACACGTCCCAGCGGGCGAATTTGAAGGGGGTGCCCGGGCTTGGGGTCACGTTGGTGGGGTGGTGGAGGGTCTGTGTGCCCTTCGGTCCTGGTCCCGTTGGGAAGGAGGTAGGCGTGCTGCCGAGTGTGCTTCCCCGGACGGGAGGAGCGGTTCAAATCGTGTGCCTTCGGCGGTGGCGGGGAGAGAGCGCAGCTGGGGCGGGTGCGGTGTGGAGACGGAGTCCCTTCTTCCCCGAGGGGGCTAGGGCACTGCCGGTGCGGGTGCAGGCTTACGGCCCGGTGCCTTTTGGTGTTGGGGGTTGCGGTTGGGGTTCGGTTTAGGGTTAGGCGATAGGGTTAGGGATAGGGTTAGGGTTAGGGATAGGGTTAGGCGATAGGGTTAGGGATAGGGTTAGGGTTAGGGTTAGGGATAGGGTTAGGGTTAGGGTTAGGGATAGGGTTAGGGTTAGGGTTAGGGATAGGGTTAGGGTTAGGGATAGGGTTAGGGTTAGGCGATAGGGTTAGGGTTAGGGATAGGGTTAGGGTTAGGCGATAGGGTTAGGGTTAGGGATAGGGTTAGGGTTAGGCGATAGGGTTAGGGTTAGGGATAGGGTTAGGGTTAGGGATAGGGTTAGGGTTAGGGTTAGGGATAGGGTTAGGGTTAGGGATAGGGTTAGGCGATAGGGTTAGGGTTAGGGTTAGGGTTAGGGTTAGGGTTAGGGATAGGGTTAGGGTTAGGGATAGGGTTAGGGTTAGGCGATGGGGTTAGAGCTAGGGTTAGGGTTAGGGTTAGGGATAGGTTTAGGGTTAGGGGATAGGGTTAGGGTTAGGGATAGGGTTAGGGTTAGGGTTAGGGTTAGGCGATAGGGTTAGGGATAGGGTTAGGGTTAGGCGATAGGGTTAGGGATAGGGTTAGGGTTAGGGTTAGGGATAGGGTTAGGGTTAGGGTTAGGGTTAGGGATAGGGTTAGGGTTAGCGTTAGGGATAGGGTTAGGGTTAGGGATAGGGTTAGGGTTAGGGTTAGGGATAGGGTTAGGGTTAGGGATAGGGTTAGGGATAGGGTTAGGGTTAGGCGATGGGGTTAGAGTTAGGGATAGGGTTAGGGTTAGGGTTAGGGATAGGGTTAGGGTTAGGCGATAGGGTTAGGGATACGGTTAGGGGTAGGGATAGGGAGTATCTGGGACGGGCAGAGACTCCTCGGCGGTCCCCCCGGTCCCTGGCGGGCAGACGGACCTCCTGGGCCGGAGGCAGCCTCCGCCGGCGTTACACCCTGTCCCTGGCGGGCAGAGGGACCTCCTGGGCCGGGTGCAGCCTCCGCCGGCGGACCCCCCGGTCCCTGGCGGGCAGAGGGAGCTCCTGGGCCGGGTGCAGCCTCCGGCGGCGGTCCCCCCGGTCCCTGGCGGGCAGAGGGAGCTCCTGGGCCCGGTGCCGCCTCCGCCGGCGGTCCCCCCGGTCCCTGGCGGGCAGAGGGACCTCCTGGGCCGGGTGCAGCCTCCGCCGGAGGACCCCCCGGTCCCTGGCGGGCAGAGGGAGCTCCTGGGCCGGGTGCAGCCTCCGGCGGCGGTCCCCCCGGTCACTGGCGGGCAGAGGGAGCTCCTGGGCCCGGTGCAGCCTCCGCCGGCGGTCCCCCCGGTCCCTGGCGGGCAGAGGGAGCTCCTGGGCCGGGTGCAGCCTCCGGCGGCGGTCCCCCCGGCCCCTGGCGGGCAGAGGGAGCTCCTGGGCCCGGTGCAGCCTCCGCCGGCGGTCCGCCCGGTCCCTGGCGGGCAGAGGGACCTCCTGGGCCGGGTGCAGCCTCCGCCGGCGGTCCCCCCGGTCCCTGGCGGGCAGAGGGAGCTCCTGGGCCGGGTGCAGCCTCCGGCGGCGGTCCCCCCGGTCCCTGGCGGGCAGAGGGAGCTCGTGGGCCCGGTGCAGCCTCCGCCGGCGGTCCCCCCGGTCCCTGGCGGGCAGAGTGACCTCCTGGGCCGGGTTCAGCCTCCGCCGGCGGTCCCCCCGGTTCCTGGCGGGCAGAGGGAGCTCCTGGGCCGGGCTCAGCCTCCGCCGGCGGTCCCCCCGGTCCCTGGCGGGCAGAGTGACCTGCTGGGCCCGGTGCAGCCTCCGCCGGCGGTCCCCCCGGTTCCTGGCGGGCAGAGGGAGCTCCTGGGCCCGGTGCAGACTCCCCCGGCGGTGCACCGGTCCCCGGCGGGCAGAGGGCGCTCGTGTACCGGGTGCAGCGTCCGCCGGCGGTGCACCGGTCCCTGGCGGGCTCAGAGAGCGCCTCGGCCGGGGATCGTCTCGTCCCAACGTCCGCCTGGTCCGTGGCCCGCAGGGGGCGCTGTCGGGCGGGGTACGGCCACGGCCCGACGTGCCTCCGGTGGGCTGCGGTCAGTGTGTGCCGCCGTTGGCCGGCTGCGGGGCTTGGTGCTGTTCCAGCCGTGCGTTAGGTGGGCGAACGGCAGGGGGCGCCCCTTGGGCGGGTGGCGGGCCCCGCGCGGGCCAGCCGTGGGGGGTCACGGTCCGCCGCCGGGGCGTCCAAAGGGCGGCGAGAGGCCGTCCGCCGGTGCTGACAAGTCATAAACCAGCGGCGGTGACAAGTCATAAACCAGCGGCGGTGACAAGTCATAAACCAGCGGCGGTGACAAGTCATAAACCAGGACAAGGTTGTTGACGGCGCCGGGCGGCGGCGAAGCGGCTCACCCCGGGGCAGGGTGGCGATTCGAGGAGGGGCGCCCACCCGGCCGCCAAGGCCGCCGCCGGCGGGGGCCGGGGGCGCCGTTTTGAAAAAGAACCGTAGGCCGGATGGGGTCCGATCCACCCACCTTATGCCGACGCCGAGACCTCATTCCCGGCATGACTACCGGTGGTCCGTCCCGCTGGTCTGCCACTTGCGTTTGGCGTCACGAGGGGTTGGCGGGGTACCTGCAGATTGGTAGGAGGTGGAAAATCGAGAAATGGACTTTGGTCGGAAAGGTCCCCTCGAGCCTCCAGGTCTGCGGAGACCGACCCGGGCTGCCGCCCCGCCGGCCGCTCGGCCCGATCGGGCGCGAATTTCTTCCGATTTTCGCCCTTTTTTCGGGTTTTCGGCCGGCGCTCCAAACGGCGGCCCGACGCCCCGCCGAGGCCGGGGACGTCTCTCCGGAGCGCGAGGGACCGGATCAGACCTCGTCGGCACTGGCATGGCCACCGCAACGCTCGGACTTAGCCTGGGGAGGCTGGTCGAGGCGGTGGCAAGTCATGAACCAGTGGAGTCTGGCGGAGACTGTGGCAAGTCATAAACCAGTCGGACTTAGCCTGTGGAGGCTGGTCCAGGCAGCGGCAAGTCATAAACCAGTCGGACTTAGCCTGTGGAGGCAGGTCCAGGCAGTGGCAAGTCATAAACCAGTCGGACTCAGCCTGTGGAGGCAGGGCCAGGCAGTGGCAAGTCATGAACCAGTGGCAAATCATAAACCAGTCGGACTTAGCCTGTGGAGGCAGGTCCAGGCAGTGGCAAGTCATGAACCAGTGGCAAATCATAAACCAGTCGGACTTAGCCTGTGGAGGCAGGTCCAGGCAGTGGCAAGTCATGAACCAGTGGCAAATCATAAACCAGTCGGACTTAGCGTGTGGAGGCAGGGCCAGGCAGTGGCAAGTCATGAACCAGTGGCAAATCATAAACCAGTCGGACTTAGCCTGTGGAGGCAGGGCCAGGCAGTGGCAAGTCATGAACCAGTGGCAAATCATAAACCAGTCGGACTTAGCCTGTGGAGGCAGGGCCAGGCAGTGGCAAGTCATGAACCAGTGGCAAGTCATAAACCAGTCGGACTTAGCCTGTGGAGGCAGGGCCAGGCAGTGGCAAGTCATAAACCAGTCGGACTTAGCCTCTGGCGACTTCCAGGAGGTCTATGAGGTCCTGTGCCGCCGCTTTACCGGGGCCAAGGTTGCAGGAGAGCGGAACGGAGGAGTGGATTGGTCCCGCCGACGGGGCACGTGCATATATGAAAAGTGCACCCTACCGTTAGTTAATCACTTGCCCTCGGAAGTGTATGAGGTCGTGTCCAGCCGTGGTACCGGGGACACAGTGGGGGTGTTCCCGCTAAAGGGAGCGGATTGGTCCCGCCGAGCTGCCACTTGCATTTGTGGTCGAGTGTCTCGGACAGCTGGTTAACCACTTGCCCTCGGTAGTGCCGATGAGGTTTTGAAAAAGCCGATCTGCGGGGACTTGGAGCGCCTTCCTCGGATGGACTACCGGGCGCCCTCCCGCCGATTTGCCATTTGCGTTTGGCGTCCCGAGGGGTTGGCGGGGTACCTGCAGATTGGTAGGAGGTGGAAAATCGAGAAATGGACTTTGGTCGGAAAGGTCCCCTCGAGCCTCCAGGTCTGCGGAGACCGACCCGGGCTGCCGCCCCGCCGGCCGCTCGGCCCGATCGGGCGCGAATTCTTTCCGATTTTCGCCCTTTTTTCGGGTTTTCGGCCGGCGCTCCAAACGGCGGCCCGACGCCCCGCCGAGGCCGGGCACGGCTCCCCGCCGCGCAAGGGGCCGTGTTTGCCTTGGTCTGCCTTGGAATTGTCACCAAACGCCCGCGCTTCGCCTGGGGAGGCTGGCCGAGTCGGTGGCAAGTCATGAACCAGTGGAGGCTGGTGGAGACAGTGGCAAATCATAAACCAGTCGGACTTAGCCTGTGGAGGCTGGTGGAGACAGTGGCAAGTCATAAACCAGTCGGACTTAAGCCTGTGGAGGCAGGTCCAGGCAGTGGCAAGTCATGAACCAGTCGGACTCAGCCTGTGGAGGCAGGTCCAGGCAGTGGCAAGTCATGAACCAGTGGCAAATCATAAACCAGTCGGACTCAGCCTGTGGAGGCAGGGCCAGGCAGTGGCAAGTCATGAACCAGTGGCAAATCATAAACCAGTCGGACTCAGCCTGTGGAGGCAGGTCCAGGCAGTGGCAAGTCATGAACCAGTGGGAAATCATAAACCAGTCGGACTCAGCCTGTGGAGGCAGGTCCAGGCAGTGGCAAGTCATGAACCAGTGGCAAATCATAAACCAGTCGGACTCAGCCTGTGGAGGCAGGGCCAGGCAGTGGCAAGTCATGAACCAGTGGAGACAGTGGCAAATCATAAACCAGTCGGACTTAGCCTGTGGAGGCTGGTGGAGACAGTGGCAAGTCATAAACCAGTCGGACTTAGCCTGTGGAGGCAGTTCCAGGCAGTGGCAAGTCATGAACCAGTGGAGACAGTGGCAAATCATAAACCAGTCGGACTTGTCCTGTGGAGGCTGGTGGAGACAGTGGCAAGTCATAAACCAGTCGGACTTAGCCTGTGGAGGCAGGTCCAGGCAGTGGCAAGTCATGAACCAGTGGAGACAGTGGCAAATCATAAACCAGTCGGACTTAGCCTGTGGAGGCTGGTGGAGACAGTGGCAAGTCATAAACCAGTCGCACTTAGCCTGTGGAGGGAAGGTGGAGACAGTGGCAAGTCATAAACCAGTCGGACTTAGCCCGTGGGGGCAGGTCCAGGCAGTGGCAAGTCATGAACCAGTGGAGACAGTGGCAAATCATAAACCAGTCGGACTTAGCCTGTGGAGGCTGGTGGAGACAGTGGCAAGTCATAAACCAGTCGCACTTAGCCTGTGGAGGGAGGTGGAGACAGTGGCAAGTCATAAACCAGTCGGACTTAGCCTGTGGGGGCAGGTCCAGGCAGTGGCAAGTCATAAACCAGTCGGACTTAGCCTGTGGAGGCAGGTCCAGGCAGTGGCAAGTCATGAACCAGTGGAGACAGTGGCAAATCATAAACCAGTCGGACTTAGCCTGTGGAGGCTGGTGGAGACAGTGGCAAGTCATAAACCAGTCGGACTTAGCCTGTGGAGGGAGGTGGAGACAGTGGCAAGTCATAAACCAGTCGGACTTAGCCTGTGGGGGCAGGTCCAGGCAGTGGCAAGTCATAAACCAGTCGGACTTAGCCTCTGGCGACTTCCAGGAGGTCTATGAGGTCCTGTGCCGCCGCTTTACCGGGGCCAAGGTTGCAGGAGAGCGGAACGGAGGAGTGGATTGGTCCCGCCGATGGGGCACGTGCATATATGAAAAGTGCACCCTACCGTTAGTTAATCACTTGCCCTCGGAAGTGTATGAGGTCGTGTCCAGCCGATTTACCGAGGACAGAGTGGGGGTGTTCCCGCTAAGGTGGAGTGGATTGGTCCCGCCGAGCTGCCACTTGCATTTGTGGTCGA
>NW_027309260.1:0-5000 GCF_047496885.1 Scyliorhinus torazame | reverse complement strand
AAAGTGGTTTATGACTTGTCCAACTGGTTTATGACTTGTCCAGAGAGGAAACTGGTTTATGACTTGTCCAAAGAGGAAAGTGGTTTATGACTTGTCCAGAGAAGAAAGTGGTTTATGACTTGTCCAGAGAGGAGAGTGGTTTATGACTTGTCCAACTGGTTTATGACTTGTCCAGAGAGGAAACTGGTTTATGACTTGTCCAAAGAGGAAAGTGGTTTATGACTTGTCCAGAGAAGAAAGTGGTTTATGACTTGTCCAGAGAGGAGAGTGGTTTATGACTTGTCCAACTGGTTTATGACTTGTCCAGAGAGGAAACTGGTTTATGACTTGTCCAGAGTGGAAAGTGGTTTATGACTTGTCCAACTGGTTTATGACTTGTCCAGAGAGGAAAGTGGTTTATGACTTGTCCAACTGGTTTATGACTTGTCCAGAGAGGAAACTGGTTTATGACTTGTCCAGAGTGGAAAGTGGTTTATGACTTGCCCAATATTGTTTTGGTTAATGAGTTGTCACTTCAACTTGCGGCTGCGGTTTTGCTTGAATAACTGTTGCCGGGCTTAATACACGTCCCAGCGGGCGAATTTGAAGGGGGTGCCCGGGCTTGGGTCACGTTGGTGGGGTGGTGGAGGGTCTGTGTGCCCTTCGGTCCTGGTCCCGTTGGGAAGGAGGTAGGCGTGCTGCCGAGTGTGCTTCCCCGGACGGGAGGAGCGGTTCAAATCGTGTGCCTTCGGCGGTGGCGGGGAGAGAGCGCAGCTGGGGCGGGTGCGGTGTGGAGACGGAGTCCCTTCTTCCCCGAGGGGGCTAGGGCACTGCCGGTGCGGGTGCAGGCTTACGGCCCGGTGCCTTTTGGTGTTGGGGGTTGCGGTTGGGGTTCGGTTTAGGGTTAGGCGATAGGGTTAGGGATAGGGTTAGGGTTAGGGATAGGGTTAGGCGATAGGGTTAGGGATAGGGTTAGGGTTAGGGTTAGGGATAGGGTTAGGGTTAGGGTTAGGGATAGGGTTAGGGTTAGGGTTAGGGATAGGGTTAGGGTTAGGGATAGGGTTAGGGTTAGGCGATAGGGTTAGGGTTAGGGATAGGGTTAGGGTTAGGCGATAGGGTTAGGGTTAGGGATAGGGTTAGGGTTAGGCGATAGGGTTAGGGTTAGGGATAGGGTTAGGGTTAGGGATAGGGTTAGGGTTAGGGTTAGGGATAGGGTTAGGGTTAGGGATAGGGTTAGGCGATAGGGTTAGGGTTAGGGTTAGGGTTAGGGTTAGGGATAGGGTTAGGGTTAGGGATAGGGTTAGGGTTAGGCGATGGGGTTAGAGCTAGGGTTAGGGTTAGGGTTAGGGATAGGTTTAGGGTTAGGGGATAGGGTTAGGGTTAGGGATAGGGTTAGGGTTAGGGTTAGGGTTAGGCGATAGGGTTAGGGATAGGGTTAGGGTTAGGCGATAGGGTTAGGGATAGGGTTAGGGTTAGGGTTAGGGATAGGGTTAGGGTTAGGGTTAGGGTTAGGGATAGGGTTAGGGTTAGCGTTAGGGATAGGGTTAGGGTTAGGGATAGGGTTAGGGTTAGGGTTAGGGATAGGGTTAGGGTTAGGGATAGGGTTAGGGATAGGGTTAGGGTTAGGCGATGGGGTTAGAGTTAGGGATAGGGTTAGGGTTAGGGTTAGGGATAGGGTTAGGGTTAGGCGATAGGGTTAGGGATACGGTTAGGGGTAGGGATAGGGAGTATCTGGGACGGGCAGAGACTCCTCGGCGGTCCCCCCGGTCCCTGGCGGGCAGACGGACCTCCTGGGCCGGAGGCAGCCTCCGCCGGCGTTACACCCTGTCCCTGGCGGGCAGAGGGACCTCCTGGGCCGGGTGCAGCCTCCGCCGGCGGACCCCCCGGTCCCTGGCGGGCAGAGGGAGCTCCTGGGCCGGGTGCAGCCTCCGGCGGCGGTCCCCCCGGTCCCTGGCGGGCAGAGGGAGCTCCTGGGCCCGGTGCCGCCTCCGCCGGCGGTCCCCCCGGTCCCTGGCGGGCAGAGGGACCTCCTGGGCCGGGTGCAGCCTCCGCCGGAGGACCCCCCGGTCCCTGGCGGGCAGAGGGAGCTCCTGGGCCGGGTGCAGCCTCCGGCGGCGGTCCCCCCGGTCACTGGCGGGCAGAGGGAGCTCCTGGGCCCGGTGCAGCCTCCGCCGGCGGTCCCCCCGGTCCCTGGCGGGCAGAGGGAGCTCCTGGGCCGGGTGCAGCCTCCGGCGGCGGTCCCCCCCGGCCCCTGGCGGGCAGAGGGAGCTCCTGGGCCCGGTGCAGCCTCCGCCGGCGGTCCGCCCGGTCCCTGGCGGGCAGAGGGACCTCCTGGGCCGGGTGCAGCCTCCGCCGGCGGTCCCCCCGGTCCCTGGCGGGCAGAGGGAGCTCCTGGGCCGGGTGCAGCCTCCGGCGGCGGTCCCCCCGGTCCCTGGCGGGCAGAGGGAGCTCGTGGGCCCGGTGCAGCCTCCGCCGGCGGTCCCCCCGGTCCCTGGCGGGCAGAGTGACCTCCTGGGCCGGGTTCAGCCTCCGCCGGCGGTCCCCCCGGTTCCTGGCGGGCAGAGGGAGCTCCTGGGCCGGGCTCAGCCTCCGCCGGCGGTCCCCCCGGTCCCTGGCGGGCAGAGTGACCTGCTGGGCCCGGTGCAGCCTCCGCCGGCGGTCCCCCCGGTTCCTGGCGGGCAGAGGGAGCTCCTGGGCCCGGTGCAGACTCCCCCGGCGGTGCACCGGTCCCCGGCGGGCAGAGGGCGCTCGTGTACCGGGTGCAGCGTCCGCCGGCGGTGCACCGGTCCCTGGCGGGCTCAGAGAGCGCCTCGGCCGGGGATCGTCTCGTCCCAACGTCCGCCTGGTCCGTGGCCCGCAGGGGGCGCTGTCGGGCGGGGTACGGCCACGGCCCGACGTGCCTCCGGTGGGCTGCGGTCAGTGTGTGCCGCCGTTGGCCGGCTGCGGGGCTTGGTGCTGTTCCAGCCGTGCGTTAGGTGGGCGAACGGCAGGGGGCGCCCCTTGGGCGGGTGGCGGGCCCCGCGCGGGCCAGCCGTGGGGGGTCACGGTCCGCCGCCGGGGCGTCCAAAGGGCGGCGAGAGGCCGTCCGCCGGTGCTGACAAGTCATAAACCAGCGGCGGTGACAAGTCATAAACCAGCGGCGGTGACAAGTCATAAACCAGCGGCGGTGACAAGTCATAAACCAGGACAAGGTTGTTGACGGCGCCGGGCGGCGGCGAAGCGGCTCACCCCGGGGCAGGGTGGCGATTCGAGGAGGGGCGCCCACCCGGCCGCCAAGGCCGCCGCCGGCGGGGGCCGGGGGCGCCGTTTTGAAAAAGAACCGTAGGCCGGATGGGGTCCGATCCACCCCACCTTATGCCGACGCCGAGACCTCATTCCCGGCATGACTACCGGTGGTCCGTCCCGCTGGTCTGCCACTTGCGTTTGGCGTCACGAGGGGTTGGCGGGGTACCTGCAGATTGGTAGGAGGTGGAAAATCGAGAAATGGACTTTGGTCGGAAAGGTCCCCTCGAGCCTCCAGGTCTGCGGAGACCGACCCGGGCTGCCGCCCCGCCGGCCGCTCGGCCCGATCGGGCGCGAATTTCTTCCGATTTTCGCCCTTTTTTCGGGTTTTCGGCCGGCGCTCCAAACGGCGGCCCGACGCCCCGCCGAGGCCGGGGACGTCTCTCCGGAGCGCGAGGGACCGGATCAGACCTCGTCGGCACTGGCATGGCCACCGCAACGCTCGGACTTAGCCTGGGGAGGCTGGTCGAGGCGGTGGCAAGTCATGAACCAGTGGAGTCTGGCGGAGACTGTGGCAAGTCATAAACCAGTCGGACTTAGCCTGTGGAGGCTGGTCCAGGCAGCGGCAAGTCATAAACCAGTCGGACTTAGCCTGTGGAGGCAGGTCCAGGCAGTGGCAAGTCATAAACCAGTCGGACTCAGCCTGTGGAGGCAGGGCCAGGCAGTGGCAAGTCATGAACCAGTGGCAAATCATAAACCAGTCGGACTTAGCCTGTGGAGGCAGGTCCAGGCAGTGGCAAGTCATGAACCAGTGGCAAATCATAAACCAGTCGGACTTAGCCTGTGGAGGCAGGTCCAGGCAGTGGCAAGTCATGAACCAGTGGCAAATCATAAACCAGTCGGACTTAGCGTGTGGAGGCAGGGCCAGGCAGTGGCAAGTCATGAACCAGTGGCAAATCATAAACCAGTCGGACTTAGCCTGTGGAGGCAGGGCCAGGCAGTGGCAAGTCATGAACCAGTGGCAAATCATAAACCAGTCGGACTTAGCCTGTGGAGGCAGGGCCAGGCAGTGGCAAGTCATGAACCAGTGGCAAGTCATAAACCAGTCGGACTTAGCCTGTGGAGGCAGGGCCAGGCAGTGGCAAGTCATAAACCAGTCGGACTTAGCCTCTGGCGACTTCCAGGAGGTCTATGAGGTCCTGTGCCGCCGCTTTACCGGGGCCAAGGTTGCAGGAGAGCGGAACGGAGGAGTGGATTGGTCCCGCCGACGGGGCACGTGCATATATGAAAAGTGCACCCTACCGTTAGTTAATCACTTGCCCTCGGAAGTGTATGAGGTCGTGTCCAGCCGTGGTACCGGGGACACAGTGGGGGTGTTCCCGCTAAAGGGAGCGGATTGGTCCCGCCGAGCTGCCACTTGCATTTGTGGTCGAGTGTCTCGGACAGCTGGTTAACCACTTGCCCTCGGTAGTGCCGATGAGGTTTTGAAAAAGCCGATCTGCGGGGACTTGGAGCGCCTTCCTCGGATGGACTACCGGGCGCCCTCCCGCCGATTTGCCATTTGCGTTTGGCGTCCCGAGGGGTTGGCGGGGTACCTGCAGATTGGTAGGAGGTGGAAAATCGAGAAATGGACTTTGGTCGGAAAGGTCCCCTCGAGCCTCCAGGTCTGCGGAGACCGACCCGGGCTGCCGCCCCGCCGGCCGCTCGGCCCGATCGGGCGCGAATTCTTTCCGATTTTCGCCCTTTTTTCGGGTTTTCGGCCGGCGCTCCAAACGGCGGCCCGACGCCCCGCCGAGGCC
>NW_027309259.1:2500-15000 GCF_047496885.1 Scyliorhinus torazame | reverse complement strand
ACCATCATGCTTCCCTCTCCAGGGTGGTTACAAACCTACCCGGGGAATGGAGGAGGGAGCAGAGGGATGGTATTGGGGGTATTAGAGGAGGGAGGGCATTAGGGGTATTAGAGGGGGGAGGGCATTGGGGGTATTAGAGCGGAGAGGGTATTAGGGGTATTAGAGGGGGGAGGGTATTGGAATATTAGAGGGGGAGTGTATTGGGGTATTAGAGGGAGAAGGGTATTGGGGGGTATTAGAGGCGGGCGGGTATTGGGGGTATTAGAGGGGTGAGGGTATTTGGGGTATTAGAGGGGGAGGGCATTGGTGGTATTGGGGGGGAGGGTATTGGGGGTATTAGAGGGGGAGGGCATTGGGGGTATTAGAGGGGGGAGGGTATTGGGGGGTATTAGAGGGGGAGGGTATTGGGGGTATTAGAGGGGGAATGGTATTGGGGTATTAGAGAGGGAAGGTATTGGGGTATTAGAGGGGGAGGGCATTGGGGGTATGAGAGGGGGGGGTATTGGGGGTATTAGAGCGGAGAGGATATTGGGGGTATTAGAGGGGGAGAGTATTGGGGGGTATTAGAGGGGGAGTGTATTGGGGTTATTAGAGGGAGAAGGGAATTGGGGGGTATTAGAGGCGGGCGGGCATTGGGAGTAGTAGAGGGGTGAGGGTATTGGGGGTATTAAACGGGGAGGGTATTGGGGGTATTAGAGGGAGAAGGGTATTGGGGGTATTAGAGGCGGGCGGGCATTGGGGGTAGTAGAGGGGTGAGGGTATTGGGGGTATTAAACGGGGAGAGTATTGAGGGTATTAGAGCGGAGAGTGTATTAGGGGTATTAGAGGGGGGAGGGCATGGGGGGTATTAGAGGGGGAGGGCATTGGGGGTATCAGAGGCGGCAGGGTATTGGGGGTATTAGAGGGAGAAGGGTATTGGGGGTATTAGAGGGGGATGGTATTGGGGTATTAGAGGGGGAAGGTATTGGGGGTATTAGAGGGGGAGGGTATTGGGGTATTAGAGGGGTGAGGATATTGGGGGTATTAGAGGGGGGAGGGTATTGGAGGGATTGAGGGGGAGGGTATTGGGAGTATTAGAGGGGGAGGGTATTGGGGTATTAGAGGGGTGAGGATATTGGGGGTATTATAGGGGGAAGGGTATTGGGCGTATTAGAGAGGGGAGGGTATTGGGGATATTAGAGGGGGAGGGTATTGGGGGGTATTAGAAGGGGGAGGGTATTGGGTGTATTAGAGTGGGGAGGGTATTGGAGGGATTGAGGGGGAGGGTATTGGGAGTATTAGAGGGGGAGGGTATTGGGGTATTAGAGGGGTGAGGATATTGGGGGTATTAGAGGGGGAAGGGTATTGGGCGTATTAGAGAGTGGAGGTTATTGGGGATATTAGAGGGAGAGGGTATTGGGGGGTATTAGAAGGGGGAGGATATTGGGGGTATTAGAGTGGGGAGGGTATTGGGGTGTATTAGAGGTGTGAGGACATTGGGGGTATTAGTGGGGGATGGTATTGGGGGTATTAGAGAGGGAGGGGATTGGAGGGTATTAGAGGGGGGAGGGTATTGGGGTATTAGAGGGGGATGGTATTGTGGTATTAGAGGGGGAGGGCATTGGGAGGTATTAGAAGGGGAAGTGTATTGGGGGTATTAGAGGGGGAGGGTATTGGGGGTATTAGAGGGGGGAGGGTATTGGGGGTATCAGAGGGGGGGTGGTATTGGGGGTATTAGAGGGGGAGGGTATTGGGGGTTATTGGAAGGTGAGGGTATTGGGGGCATTAAACGGGGGAGGGTATTGGGGTATTAGAGGGGGAGGGTATTGGGGGATATTAGAGGGCGGGGTGTATTGGGGTATTGGAGGGGGGATTGTATTGGGCGTATTGTGGGGGAAGTGTATTGGGGTTATTAGATGGGGAAGGGTATTGGGGTTATTAGAGGGGGAAGGTATTGGGGGTATTAGAGGGGAAAGTTTATTGGGGGCATTAGAGGGGGAAGGGTATTTGGGTATTAGAGGGGGCAGTGTATGGGGGGTATTAGAGGGGTCAGGATATTGGGAGTATTAGAGGGGGGAGGGTATTGGGGGTATTAGAGGGGGAGGGTATTGGGGGTATTAGAGGGGGGGGTATTGGGTGTATTAGAGGGGGGGTATTGGGGGTATTGGAGGCGGAGGGCATTGGGGGTATTAGCTGGGGAGGGCATTGGGGGTATTAGAGGCGGGAGGTTATTTGGGGTATTAGAGGAAGAAGGTTTTGGGAGGTATTGGAGGCGGGAGGGTATTGGCAGGTATTAGAGGGGAGAGGGTATTGGGGGAAATAGAGGCGGAAGGCGTTGTGGGTATTAGAGGGGGAGGGCATTGGGGCATTAGAGTCGGGAGGGTATTGGGGTATTTGCGGGGGGAGGGCATTGTGGGTATTAGAGGCGGGAGGGTATTGGGATGTTAGAGGGGATGGGTATTGGGGTATTATAGGAGGGAGAGTATTGGGGATATTAGAGGGGGAGGGTATTGGGGGTATTAGAGATGGGAGGGTATTGGGGGGTATTAGAGTGGGGAGGGTATTGGGGGTATTAGAGGAGGAGGGTATTGGGGGAGTATTAGAGAGGGGAGGGTATTGGGGTATTAGAGGGGGAGGGTATTGGGGTATTAGAGGGGTGAGGATATTGGGGGTATTAGACGGGGGAGTGTATTGGGCGTATTAGAGAGGGGAGGGTATTGGGGGTATTCGAGGGGGGAAGGTATTGGGGGTATTAGAGGGGGAGGGTATTGCGGTGTTAGAGGGGTGAGGATATTGGAGGTATTAGAGGGGGGAGGGTATTGGGGTGTTAGAGGGGGAGGATATTGGGGGTATTAGAGGGGGGAGGGTATTGGGGGTATTAGAGGGGGGATGGTATTGGGGTACTAGAGGGGTGAGGATATTGGGGGTATTAGAGGGGGGAGGGTATTGGGGGTATTAGAGGGGGGAGGGTATTGCGCGTATTAGAGAGGGGAGGGTATTGGGTTATTAGAGGGGGGAGGGTATTGGGCGTATTAGAGGGGGGAGGGTATTGGGGGTATTAGAGGGGGAGGGTATTGGGGTACTAGAGAGGTGAGATTATTGGGGGTATTAGAGGGGGGAGGGTATTGTGCGTATTAGAGAGGGGAGGGTATTGGGGGTATTAGGGGGGAGGGTATTGGGGGTATTAGAGGGTTGGGTGTATTGGGGTATTAGAGGGGGGTATTAGAGTGGGGAGGGTATTGGGGGTATTAGAGGGGTGAGGGCATTGGGGGTATTAGAGGGGGGAAGGTATTGGGGGTATTACAGCGGGAGTAAATTGGGAGGTATTAGAAGGGGGAGGGTATTGGGGTAGAGGGGGGATGGCATTGGGGGTATTAGAGGGGGAGGGTATTGGGGGTATTAGGGGGGAGGGTATTGGGGGTATTAGAGGGTTGGGTGTATTGGGGTATTAGAGGGGGGTATTAGAGTGGGGAGGGTATTGGGGGGTATTAGAGGGGTGAGGGCATTGGGGGTATTAGATGGGGGAAGGTATTGGGGGTATTAGAGCGGGAGTGTATTGGGAGGTATTAGAAGGGGGAGGGTATTGGGGGGTATTAGAGGGGGGAGGGTATTGGGGGTATTAGAGAGGGGAGGGTATTGGGAGTATTAGAGGGGGGAGGGTATTGGGGTTATTAGAGGGGGGAGGGTATTGGGGGTATTAGAGGGGGAGGGTATTGGGGTACTAGAGAGGTGAGGATATTGGGGGTATTAGGGGGGAGGGTATTGCGTGTATTAGAGAGGGGAGGGTATTGGGAGTATTAGAGGGGGGAGGGTATTGGGGTATTAGAGGGGGGAGGGTATTGGGGGTATTAGAGGGGGAGGGTATTGGGGTACTAGAGAGGTGAGGATATTGGGGGTATTAGAGGGGGAGGGTATTGGGGGTATTAGAGGGGGATGGTATTGTGGGTATTAGAGGGGGGCGGTTATTGGTGGGTATTAGGGGGGTGTATTGGGGTATTAGAGGGGGGAGGGTATTGGGGGGTATTAGAAGGGGAGAGTATTGGGGGTATTAGAGGTCGGAGGGTATTGTGGGTATTAGAGGGGGGAGGGTATTGGGGTTTTAGAGGGGGGAGGGTATTGGGGCGTATTAGGGGGGTGTATTGGGGTATTAGAGGGGGGAGGGTATTGGGGGTATTAGCGAGGGGAGGGTATTGGGGGTATTAGAGGGGGGAGGGTATTGGGGGTATTAGAGAGGGAGGGTATTGGGTGTATTAGAAGGGGAGGGTATTGAGGGTATTGGGGTTTTAGAGGGGGAGGGTATTGGGGCGTATTAGAGGGGTGTGTGTGAATTGTGGTATTAGGGGGAGAGTATTGGGGGTATTAGAGGGGGGAGGTTATTGGGGGTATTAGAGAGGGAGGCTATTGGAGTATTAGAGGGGGGAGGGTATTGGGGTATTAGAGGGGTAGGGTATTGGGGGTATTAGATGGTGGAGGGTATGGGGGGTATTAGAGGGGGAGGGTATTGGGGGGTATTAGCGAGGGGAGTGTATTGGGGGTATTAGAGGCGGGACGTTATTGGGGGTATTAGCGGGGGGAGGGTATGGGGTATTAGAGTGGGGAGGGTATTGGGGGTATTAGAGGGGGAGTGTATTGGTGCTATGAGAGGGGGGAGGGTATTGGGGGTAATAGAGGGGGTGGGTATTGGGTTTATTAGAGGGGGAGGGTATTGGGGGTATTAGAGGGGGAGGTTTATTGGGGGAAATTAGAGGGGGGAGGGTATTGGGGGTATTAGTGGGGGGAGGGTACTAGGGGTATTAGAGGGGGAGGATATTGGGGGATATTAGAGGGGTGTGTTTATTGGGGAGGGTATTGGATAATGAGAGGGGGAAGGGTCTTGTGGGTATTTGCGAGGGGAGGGTATTGGGGGTATTAGAGGCGGAGGGCATTGGGGATATTAGAGACGGTAGGGTATTGGGGGTATTAGCGGGGTGAGTGTATTGGGGGTATTAGAGGGGGGAGGGTATTGGGCATATTAGAGAGGGAGTGTATTGGGGGGATTAGAGGACGGAGGGGATTGGGGGTATTTGACGGGGGAGGGCATTGGGGTACTAGAGGGGGGAGGTTACTAGGGGTATTAGTGGGGGAGGATATTGGGGGTATGAGCGGGGGGATGTTATTGGGGGTGTTAGAGGGGGAATGTATTTTGGTATTAGCGGGGGGGAGGGTATTGGGGTATTAGAGGGGTGAGGGTATTGGGGGGTATTAGAAGGCGGTGTGTATTGGTGGTATTAGAGGGGGTGGGTATTGGGGGTATTAGATGGGGTGGGTATTGGGGGTAGTAGAGGGGGGAGGGTATTGGCGGTATTAGAGGGGGAGGGTATTGGGGGTATTAGAGGGTGAAGGGTATTGGTGGTATTAGAGGGGGGTGTGTATTGGGGGTATTAGAGGCGGAGGGCATTGGGGGTATTAGAGGGGGGAGGGTATTGGGGGTATTAGAGGGGGAAGGGTGTTGGGAGTATTAGAGGCGGAGGGCATTGGGGGTATTAGAGGGGGGAGGGTATTGGGGGTATTAGGGGGGGGGAATTGGGGGGTATTAGAGGGGGAAGGGTGTTGGGAATATTAGAGGGGGCGGGTATTGGGGGTATTAGAGGGGGGAGGGTGTTGGGGTATAAGAGGGGGAGGGTATTGGGGGTAATAGAGGGGTTGGGAAGTGGGTTTATTAGAGGGGGGAGGGTATTGGGGGTATTAGAGGGGGAGGTTTTGGGGGGAAATTAGAGGGGGGAGGGTATTGGGGGTATTAGTGGGGGGAGGGTACTAGGGGTATTAGAGGGGGAGGATATTGGGGGATTTTAGAGGGGTGTGTTTATTGGGGAGGGTATTGGATAATGAGAGGGGGAAGGTTCTTGTGGGTATTTAGGAGGGGAGGGTATTGGGGGTATTAGAGGCGGAGGGCATTGGGGATATTAGAGACGGGAGGGTATTGGGGGTATTAGCGGGGTGAGTGTATTGGGGGTATTAGAGGGGGGAGGGTATTGGGCATATTAGAGAGGGAGTGTATTGGGGGGATTAGAGGACGGAGGGGATTGGGGGTATTTGACGGGGAGGGCATTGGGGGTACTAGAGCGGGGAGGTTACTAGGGGTATTAGTGGGGGAGGATATTGGGGGTATTAGCGGGGGGATGTTATTGGGGGTGTTAGAGGGGGAATGTATTTTGGTATTAGCGGGGGGGAGGGTATTGGGGTATTAGAGGGGTGAGGGTATTGGGGGGTATTAGAAGGCGGAGTGTATTGGTGGTATTAGAGGGGGTGGGTATTGGGGGTATTAGATGGGGTGGGTATTGGGGGTAATAGAGGGGGAGGGTATTGGCGGTATTAGAGGGGGAGGGTATTGGGGGTATTAGAGGGTGAAGGGCATTGGTGGTATTAGAGGGGGGGGTGTATTGGGGGTATTAGAGGCGGAGGGCATTGGGGGTATTAGAGGGGGGAGGGTATTGGGGGTATTAGAGGGGGAAGGGTGTTGGGAGTATTAGAGGCGGAGGGCATTGGGGGTATTAGAGGGGGGAGGGTATTGGGGGTATTAGGGGGGGAGGGTATTGGGGGGTATTAGAGGGGGAAGGGTGTTGGGAGTATTAGAGGGGGCGGGTATTGGGGGTATTAGAGGGGGGAGGGTATTGGGGGTATAAGAGGGGGAGGGTATAGGTGGTATTAGCGTGGGGAGGGTATTGGGGTATTAGAGGGGGAGGGTTTTGGGGGTATTAGAGGGGGGAGGGTATTATGGGTAATGGAAGGGGAGGGTATTGGGGTATTAGAGGAGGAGGGTATTGCGTGTATTAGAGGGGGAGGGTATTGGGGGTATTAGAGGGGGAAGGGTATTTGGGGTATTAGAGGGGGAGGGTATTGGGGGTATTAGAGGGGAAGAGTATTGGGGGTATTAGAGGGGGAGGGTATTGGGGGGTATTAGAGGGGGAAGTTTATTGGGGCAAATTAGAGGGAGTAGGGTATTGGGGTATTAGAGGGGGGAGGGTATTGGAGGTATTAGTGGGGGGAGGGTACTAGAGGTATTAGACGGGGAGGATATTGGGGGATAATTGAGGGGTGTGTGTATTGTGGGTTTTACCGTGGGGAGGGTATTGGGTTATGAGAGGGGGAGGGTCTTGGGGGTAGCGAGGGGAGGGTATTGGGGGTATTAGAGGCGGGAGGGTATTAGAGAGGTAGGATATTTGTGGGTATTAGAGGGGGAGTGTATTGGGGCTATTAGAGGAGGAAGGGTATTGGGCGTATTGGAGAGGGAGTGTATTGGGGCTATTAGAAGAGGAAGGGTATTGGGGGTATTAGACGGGGGAGGGCATTGGGGGTATTAGAGGGGGGAGGTTATTAGGGGTGTTAGGGGGGAGGGTATTGGGGGTATTAGAGAGGGAGTGTATTGGGGCTATTAGAGGAGGAAGGGTATTGGGCGTATTAGAGAGGGAGTGTATTGGGGCTATTAGAGGAGGAAGGGTATTGGGGGTATTAGACGGGGGAGGGCATTGGGGGTATTAGAGGGGGGAGGTTATTAGGGGTGTTAGAGGGGGAGGATATTGGGGGTATTAGCGGGGGGATGGTATTGGGGGTGTTAGAGGGGGGAGTGTATTTTGGTATTAGAGGGCGGAGGGTATTGGGGGTATTAGAGGGGGGATGGTATTGGGGTATTAGAGGGGGGAGGGTATTGGGGGTATTAGAAGGCGGAGGGTATTGGTGGTATTAGAGGGGGTGGGTATTGGGGGTGTTAGATGGGGTGGGTATTGGGGGTAGTAGAGGGGGCAGGGTATTGGCGGTAATAGAGGGGGAGGGTATTGGGGTATTAGAGGGGGGAGGGTATTGGGGGTATTAGAGGCGGAGGTCATTGGGGGTATTAGAGGGGGGAGGGTATTGGGGGTATTAGATGGGGGAGGGTATTAGGGGGTATTAGAGGGGGAAGGGTATTGGGGTATTAGAGGAGGGAGGGTTTTGGGTGTATTAGCGGGGCGAGGGTATTGGAGTATTAGAGGAGGGAGGGTTTTGGGGGTATTAGAGGGGAGAGGGTATTGGGGTATTAGAGGAGGGAGGGTTTTGGGGGTATTAGAGGGGGGAGGGTATTATGGGTAATGGAAGGGGAGGGTATTGGGGTATTAGAGGAGGAGGGTATTGGGTGTATAGAGGGGGTGGGTATTGGGGGTAGTAGAGGGGGAGAGTATTGGGGGTATTTGAGGGGGGAGGGTATTGGGGGTATTAGAGAGGGAGGCTATTGGGGTATTAGAGTGGGAGGGTATTGGGGGTATTAGAGGGGGGAGGGTATTGGGGTATTAGAGGGAAGAGGGTATTGGGGCATTAGAGGGGGGAGGGTATTGGGGGTATTAGAGAGGGAGGCTATTGGGGTATTAGAGGGGGGAGGGTATTGGGGTATTAGAGGGAAGAGGGTATTGGGGGTATTAGAGGGGGAGGATATTGGGGGTATTACAGGGGGGAAGATATTGGAGGCATTAGAGGAGGAAGGTATTGTGGGTATTAGAGAGGGAGGGTATTGGGGTAGTAGAGGGGGGATAGTATTGGCGGTATTAGAGGGGGAGGGTATTGGGGGTATTAGAGGAGGGAGTGTATTGGAGGTATTAAAGGGGGGAGGATATTGGGTATTAGCGAGGGGAGTGCATTAGGGGTGTTAGAGGGGAGAGGGTATTCGGGGTATTAGAGGGGGAGGGTAGTGGGGGTATTAGAGGGGGTGGGTATTGGGGGTATTAGAGAGGGAGGGTATTGGGGTATTAGAGGGGGGAGGATATTGGGGTATTAGAGGGGGAGGGTATTGGGTGTCTTAGAGTGGGGAGGGTATTGGGGGTATTAGAGGGGGGAGGGTATTGGGGGTATTAGAGGGGGAGGGTATTTGGGGTAATAGAGGGGGAGGGTGTTTGGGGTATTAGCGAGGGGAGGGTATTGGGGGTATTAGAGGGGGAGGGTATTGGGGGTATTAGGGGGGAGGGTATTGGGGGTATTAGAGGGGGAGGGTATATGGGGTAATAGAGCGGGAGGGTGTTTGGGGTATTAGCGAGGGGAGGGTATTGGGGGTATTAGAGGGGAGGATATTGGGGGTATTAGAGGGGGAGGGTATTGGGGGTATTAGAGGGGGAGGGTATTGGGGGTATTAGAGGCGGGAGGGTATTGGGGTATTAGAGGGGGGAGGGTATCAGAGGCGTTAGCGAGGGGAGGGTATTGCGGGTATTAGATGGGGGAGGGTATTGGGGGTATTAGTGGGGGGAGGGTATTGGGTGTATTAGAGGGGGAGGGTGTTGGGGGCATTAGATGGGGGAGGGTATTGGGGGTATTGGAGGCGGGAGGGTATTGGGGGTATTAGAGGGGGAGGGTATTGGGGGTATTAGAGCCGGGAGGGTATTGGGGGTATTAGAGGGGAGAGGGTATTTGGGGTATAAGCAAGGGGAGGGTATTGGGGGTATTAGAGAGGGGAGGGTATTGGGGGTATTAGAGGGGGAGGGTAGTGGGGGTATTAGAGGGGGTGGGTATTGGGGGTATTAGAGAGGGAGGGTATTGGGGTATTAGAGGGGGGAGGATATTGGGGTATTAGAGGGGGAGGGTATTGGGTGTATTAGAGTGGGGAGGGTATTGGGGGTATTAGAGGGGGGAGGGTTTTGGGGGTATTAGAGGGGGAGGGTATTTGGGGTAATAGAGGGGGAGGGTGTTTGGGGTATTAGCGAGGGGAGGGTATTGGGGGTATTAGAGGGGGAGGGTATTGGGGGTATTAGGGGGGAGGGTATTGGGGGTATTAGAGGGGGAGGGTATATGGGGTAATAGAGCGGGAGGGTGTTTGGGGTATTAGCGAGGGGAGGGTAGTGGGGGTATTAGAGGGGGTGGGTATTGGGGGTATTAGAGAGGGAGGGTATTGGGGTATTAGAGGGGGGAGGATATTGGGGTATTAGAGGGGGAGGGTATTGGGTGTATTAGAGTGGGGAGGGTATTGGGGGTATTAGAGGGGGGAGGGTTTTGGGGGTATTAGAGGGGGAGGGTATTTGGGGTAATAGAGGGGGAGGGTGTTTGGGGTATTAGCGAGGGGAGGGTATTGGGGGTATTAGAGGGGGAGGGTATTGGGGGTATTAAGGGGGAGGGTATTGCGGGTATTAGAGGGGGAGGGTATATGGGGTAATAGAGCGGGAGGGTGTTTGGGGTATTAGCGAGGGGAGGGTATTGGGGGTATTAGAGGGGAGGATATTGCGGGTATTAGAGGGGGAGGGTATTGGGGGTATTAGAGGGTGAGGGTATTGGGGGTATTAGAGGCGGGAGGGTATTGGGGTATTAGAGGGGGGAGGGTATCAGAGGCGTTAGCGAGGGGAGGGTATTGCAGGTATTAGATGGGGGAGGGTATTGGGGGTATTAGTGGGGGGAGGGTATTGGGTGTATTAGAGGGGGAGGGTGTTGGGGGCATTAGATGGGGGAGGGTATTGGGGGTATTAGAGGCGGGAGGGTATTGGGGGTATTAGAGGGGGAGGGTATTGGGGATATTAGAGCCGGGAGCGTATTGGGGGTATTAGAGGGGAGAGGGTATTTGGGGTATTAGCGAGGGGAGGGTATTGGGGGTATTAGAGAGGGGAGGGTATTGGGGGTATTAGAGGGGGAGGGTATTTTGGGTATTAGCGAGGGGAGGGTATTGGAGGTATTAGTGGGGGGAGGGTACTAGAGGTATTAGAGGGGGAGGATATTGGGGGATTATTGAAGGGTGTGTGTAGTGGGGGTATTACTGTGGGGAGGGTATTGGGTTTTGAGATGGGGAGCGTCTTGGGGGTATTAGCGAGGGGAGGGTATTGGGGGTATTAGAGGCGGACGGCATTGGGGATATTAGAGGCGGGAGGGTATTGGGCGTATTAGAGAGGGAGTGTATTGGGGCTATTAGAGGAGGAAGGGTATTGGGCGTATTAGAGAGGGAGGGTATTGGGGGTATTAGCGGGGGGGGTGGTATGGGGGTGTTAGAGGGGGGTGTGTATTTTGGTATTAGAGGGCGGAGGGTATTGGGGGTATTAGAGGGGGGATGGTATTGGTGTATTAGAGGGGGGAGGGTATTGGGGGGTATTAGAAGGCGGAGGGTATTGGTGGTATTAGAGGGGGTGGGTATTGGGGGTATTAGAGGGGGAGGGTATTGGGGTACTAGAGGAGGGAGGGTTCTAGGGGTATTAGCGGGGGGAGGGTATTGGGGTATTAGAGGAGGGAGGGTTTTGGGGGTATTAGCGGGGGGAGGGTATTGGGGTATTAGAGGAGGGAGGGTTCTAGGGGTATTAGCGGGGGGAGGGTATTGGGGTATTAGAGGAGGGAGGGTTTTGGGGGTATTAGCGGGGGGAGTGTATTGGTGGTATTAGAGGGGGAGGGTATTGGGGGTGTCAGAGGGGGAGGGTATTGGTGGTATTAGAGGGGGTGGGTATTGGGGGTATTAGATGGGGTGGGTATTGGGGGTAGTAGAGGGGGGAGCGTATTGGCGGTATTAGAGGGGGAGGGTATTGGGGTATGAGAGGAGGGAGGGTTTTGGGGGTATTAGCGGGGGGAGGGTATTGGGGTATTAGAGGAGGGAGGGTTTTGGGGGTATTAGAGGGGAGAGGGTATTGGGGTATTAGAGGAGGGAGGGTTTTGGGGGTATTAGAGGGGGGAAGGTATTATGGGTAATGGAAGGGGAGGGTATTGGGGTATTAGAGGAGGAGGGTATTGGGTGTATTAGAGGGGGTGGGTATTGGGGGTATTAGAGGGGGGAGGGTATTGGGTGTATTAGAGGGCGGTGGGTATTGGGCTATTAGAGGGGGAGAGTATTGGTGGTATTAGAGGGGGGAGGGTATTGGGGGTATTAGAGAGGGAGGCTATTGGGGTATTAGAGGGAAGAGGGTATTGGGGTTATTAGAGGGGGGAGGGTATTGGGGGTATTAGAGAGGGAGGCTATTGGGGTATTAGAGGGTGGAGGGTATTGGGGTATTAGAGGGAAGAGGGTATTGGGGTATTAGAGGGTGGAGGGTATTGGGGGTATTACAGGGGGAAGATATTGGAGGTATTAGAGGCGGAAGGTATTGGGCGTATTAGAGAGGGAGGGTATTGGGGGTATTAGAGGAGGGAGGGTATTGGGGGTATTAGAGGGGGGAGGATATTGGAGTATTAGCGAGGGGAGGGTATTAGGGGTACTAGAGGGGAGAGGGTATTCGGGGCATTAGAGGGGGAGGGTAGTGGGGGTATTAGAGAGGGAGGGTATTGGGGTATTAGAGGAGGGAGGATATTGGGGTATTAGAGGGGGAGGGTACTGGGTGTATTAGAGGGGGGAGGGTATTGGGGGTATTAGAGGGGGAGGGTATTGGGGGTATTAGATGGGGGAGGGTATTGGGGGTATTAGAGGGGGAGGGTATTGGGGGTATTAGAGGGGGGAGGGTATTGGGGGTATTAGAGGGGGAGGGTATTGGGGGTATTAGAGGGGGAGGGTATTGGGGGTGTTAGAGGGGGAGGGTATTGGGGGTATTAGCGAGGGGAGGGTATTGGGGGTATTAGAGGGGGAGGGT